>NC_139317.1:6794407-6971907 GCF_056507025.1 Lutjanus erythropterus | reverse complement strand
ATGTATGTATGCATGGTCATATGTATGTATGTATGTATGTATGCATGTATGCTCATGTGTATGTATGTATGTATGTATGTATGTATGTATGCATGGTCATATGTATGACCATATGTATGTATGTATGTGTGTATGTATGTATGGTCATATGAATGTATGCATGGTCATATGTATGTATGGTCATATGTATGTATGTATGTATGTATACATGGTCATATTTATGCATGTATGGTCATAAGTATGTATGTATGTATGTATGTATGTATGTATGTATGGTCATATGTATGTATGTATGGTCATATGTATGTATGTATGGTCATATGTATGTATGTTTGTGTGCATGGTCATATGTTTGGCCATATGTATGGATGTATGGTCATATGTATGTATGCTCATATGTATGTACGTATGTATGTATGTATGCTCATATGTATGTATGCTCATATGTATGTATGGTCATATGTATGTATGTATGTATGTATTTATGCTCATATGTATGTATGTATCTATGCTCATATGTATGTATGTATGCATGTATGGTCATATGTATGTATGTATGTATGTATAGTCATATGTATGTATGTATGTATGTATGTATGTATGTATTTATGCTCATATGTATGTATGTATGTATGCTCATATGTATGTATGTATGCATGCATGTATACTCATATGTATGTATGCTCATATGTATGTATATATGTATGTATGGTCACATGTATGTATGTATGCATGTATGCTCATATGTATGTATGTATGTATGCATGGTCATATGTATGACCATATATATGTATGTATGTGTGTATGTATGTATGGTCATATGAATGTATGCATGGTCATACGTATGTATGGTCATATGTATGTATGTATGTATGTATGTATGTATGTATGTATGGTCATATGTATGGATGTATGGTCAAAAGTATGTATGTATGTATGTATGTATGGTCATATGTATGTATGTTTGTGTGCATGGTCATATGTTTGGCCATATGTATGAATGTATGGTCATATGTATGTATGTATGCTCATATGTATGTATGTATGTATGTATTTATGATCATATGTATGTATGTATGTATGCTCATATGTATGTATGTATGTATGTATGCATGTATGGTCATATGTATGTATGTATGTATGCTCATATGTATGTATGTGTATGTATGTATGTATGGTCATATGTATGTATGTATGTATGTATGCATGTATGGTCATATGTATGTATGTATGTATGCTCATATGTATGTATGTATGTATGTGTATGTATGTATGTACGCTCATATGTATGTATGTATGTATGTACGTACGTATGTATGTATGTATGTATGTATGGTCATATCCCTCTATGGTACACATTATGATGCCAGTGAGGGAAATGTGTTTTTATGTCTCAAAATAGACTAAATAAACATAATCTGAAGAAATTTTATTTTTATTTTTATTTTTATTTTTGGAAGTTTTTGGGGTTCGTTGCCTGTAGGCAACATTGTACCATAATGGTGCATAAGTGAAAAAGAACGTTCCTTTTCCAATTTGAACATTGTTTATTTCATAAACATATGCAAAAATATTCAATAACATCAAGAAGTCACAATTAATTTTAAATTTTAAATTTAAAAGAATTATAAAAATAATTTATATATATATATATATGTATATATGTATGTATGTATGTATGGTCCTATATATGTATGTATGTATGTGTGGATGTATGGTCACATGTATGTATGTATGCTCATATGTATGTATGTATGGTCATATGTATGTATGTATGCTCATATGTATGTATGCATGGTCATATGTATGTATGTGTGCTCATATGTATGTATGTATGTATGTATGTATGTATTTATGCTCATATGTATTTATGTATGTATGCTCATATGTATGTATGTATGTATGCATGTATGGTCAAATGTATGTATGTATGTATGCTCATATGTATGTATGTGTATGTATGTATGTATGCATGTATGGTCGTATGTATGTATGTATGCTCATATGTATGTATGTATGTGTATGTATGTATGTACACTCATATGTATGTATGTATGTATGTATGTATGTGTGGATGTATGGTCATATGTATGTATGCAAGCTCATATGTATGTATGCATGGTCATATGTATGTATGTATTCTCATATGTATGTATGTACGTATGTATGTATGTATGGTCATATGTATGTATGTATATATGCTCATATGTATGTATGTATGTATGTATGGTCACATGTATGTATGTATGCATGGTCATATGTATGTATGTATGTATGCATGTATGCTCATGTGTATGTATGTATGTATGTATGTATGTATGCATGGTCATGAACATATGTATGTATGTATGTGTGTATGTATGTATGGTCATATGTATGTATGTATGTATGTATGTATGTATATATGGTCATATGTATGTATGTTTGTGTGCATGGTCATATGTATGTATGTATGAATGTATGGTCATATGTATGTATGCTCATATGTATGTACGTATGTATGTATGTATGCTCATATGTATGTATGCTCATATGTATGTATGTATGTATGTATGTATTTATGCTCATATGTATGTATGTATACTCATATGTATGTATCTATGTATGTATGCATGTATGCTCATATGTATGTATGTATGCTCATATGTATGTTTGTGTTTGTATGTATGTATGGTCATATGTATGTATGTATGTATGTATGTATGTATGCGTGTATGGTCATATGTATGTATGTATGTATGTATGCTCATATTTATGTATGTATGTATGTATGTATGTATGTATGTACGGTCATATGTATGTATGTATGTATGTATGTATGGTCATATCCCTCTGTGGTACACATTATGATGCCAGTGAGGGAAATGTGTTTTTATGTCTCAAAATAGACTAAATAAACATAATCTGAAGAAATTTTATTTTTATTTTTATTTTTATTTTTGGAAGTTTTTGGGGTTCGTTGCCTGTAGGCAACATTGTACCATAATGGTGCATAAGTGAAAAAGAACGTTCCTTTTCCAATTTGAACATTGTTTATTTCATAAACATATGCAAAAATATTCAATAACATCAAGAAGTCACAATTAATTTTAAATTTTAAATTTAAAAGAATTATAAAAATAATTTATATATATATATATATATATATGTATATATGTATGTATGTATGTATGGTCCTATATATGTATGTATGTATGTGTGGATGTATGGTCACATGTATGTATGTATGCTCATATGTATGTATGTATGGTCATATGTATGTATGTATGGTCATATGTATGTATGCATGGTCATATGTATGTATGTATGCTCATATGTATGTATGTATGTATGTATGTATGTATGTATGCTCATATGTATGTATGTATGTATGCTCATATGTATGTATGTATGTATGCATGTATGGTCAAATGTATGTATGTATGTATGCTCATATGTATGTATGTGTATGTATGTATGTATGCATGTATGGTCGTATGTATGTATGTATGGTCATATGTATGTATGTATGTATGTATGTATGTATGTGTATATGGTCATATGTATGTATGTTTGTGTGCATGGTCATATGTATGTATGTATGAATGTATGGTCATATGTATGTATGCTCATATGTATGTACGTATGTATGCTCATATGTATGCTCATATGTATGTATGTATGTATGCTCATATGTATGTATGTATGTATGTATGTATTTATGCTCATATGTACGTATGTATACTCATATGTATGTATGTATGCATGTATGGTCATATGTATGTATGTATGCTCATATGTATGTATGTGTTTGTATGTTTGTATGGTCATATGTATGTATGTATGTATGTATGCATGTATGGTCCTATATATGTATGTATGTATGTGTGGATGTATGGTCACATGTATGTATGTATGCTCATATGTATGTATGCATGGTCATATGTATGTATGTATGCTCATATGTATGTATGCATGGTCATATGTATGTATGTATTCTCATATGTATGTATGTATGTATGTATGTATGTATTTATGCTCATATGCTCGTATGTATGTATGTATGTATGTATGTATGCATGTATGGTCATATGTATGTATGTATGTATGCTCATATGTATGTATGTATGTATGTATGTATGTATGCTCATATGTATGTATGTATGTATGTTTGTATGTATGTATGTATGGTCATATCCCTCTATGGTACACATTATGATGCCAGTGAGGGAAATGTGTTTGTATGTCTCAAAATAGACTAAATAAACATAATCTGAAGAAATTTTATTTTTATTTTTATTTTTGGAAGTTTTTGGGGTTCGTTGCCTGTAGGCAACATTGTACCATAAAAGTGAAAAAGAACGGTCCTTTTCCAATTTAAACACTGTTTATTTCATAAACATATGCAAAAATATTCAATAACATCAAGAAGTCACAATTAATTTTAAATTTTAAATTTAAAACAGTTATAAAAATAATTTATATATATGTATATATGTATGTATGTATGTATGCTCATATATATGTATGTATGTATGTATGTGTGGATGTATGGTCATATGTATGTATGTATGCTCATATGTATGTATGCATGGTCATATGTATGTATGTATGCTCATATGTATGTATGTATGTATGCATGTATGCTCATATGTATGTATGTATGTATGCTCATATGTATGTATGTATGTATGTACGCTCATATGTATGTATGTATGTATGTATGTATGTATGTATGCATGTATTGTCATATCCCTCTATGGTACACATTATGATGCCAGTGAGGGAAATGTGTTTGTATGTCTCAAAATAGACTAAATAAACATAATCTGAAGAAATTTTATTTTTATTTTTATTTTTGGAAGTTTTTGGGGTTCGTTGCCTGTAGGCAACATTGTACCATAATGGTGCATAAGTGAAAAAGAACGTTCCTTTTCCAATTTCAACACTGTTTATTTCATAAACATATGCAAAAATATTCAATAACATCAAGAAGTCACAATTCATTTTAAATTTTAAATTGAAAAGAATTATAAAAAGAATTTATATATATATGTATATATGTATGTATGTATGTATGGTCATATATATGTATGTATGTATGTATGTGTGGATGTATGGTCATATGTATGTATGTATGCTCATATGTATGTATGCATGGTCATATGTATGTATGTATGCTCATATGTATGTATGTATGTATGTATGTATGTATGTATGTATGGTCATATCCCTCTATGGTACACATTATGATGCCAGTGAGGGAAATGTGTTTGTATGTCTCAAAATAGACTAAATAAACATAATCTGAAGAAATTTTATTTTTATTTTTATTTTTGGAAGTTTTTGGGGTTCGTTGCCTGTAGGCAACATTGTACTATAATGGTGCATAAGTGAAAAAGAACGTTCCTTTTCCAATTTAAACACTGTTTATTTCATAAACATATGCAAAAATATTCAATAACATCAAGAAGTCACAATTCATTTTAAATGTTGAATTTAAAAGAATTATAAAAATAATTTATATATATATGTATATATGTATGTATGTATGGTAATATATATGTATGTATGTATGTATGTGTGGATGTATGGTCATATGTATGTATGTATGCTCATATGTATGTATGCATGGTCATATGTATGTATGTATGCTCATATGTATGTATGCATGGTCATATGTATGTATGTATGTATGTATGTATGTATCCTCATGTGTATGTATGTATGTATGTATGTATCCTCATATGTATGTATGTATGTATGTATGCATGTATGGTCATATGTATGTATGTATGTATGCTCATATGTATGTATGTATGTATGTTTATGTATGTATGTACGCTCATATGTATATATGTATGTATGTATGTATGTGTGGATGTATGGTCATATGTATGTATGTATGCTCATATGTATGTATGCATGGTCATATGTATGTATGTATGCTCATATGTATGTATGTATGTATGCATGTATGGTCATATGTATGTATGTATGTATGCTCATATGTATGTATGTATGTATGTATGTATGTACGCTCATATGTATGTATGTATGTATGTATGTATGTATGGTCATATCCCTCTATGGTACACATTATGATGCCAGTGAGGGAAATGTGTTTGTATGTCTCAAAATAGACTAAATAAACATAATCTGAAGAAATTTTATTTTTATTTTTGGAAGTTTTTGGGGTTCGTTGCCTGTAGGCAACATTGTACCATAATGGTGCATAAGTGAAAAAGAACGTTCCTTTTCCAATTTCAACACTGTTTATTTCATAAACATATGCAAAAATATTCAATAACATCAAGAAGTCACAATTCATTTTAAATTTTAAATTGAAAAGAATTATAAAAAGAATTTATATATATATGTATATATGTATGTATGTATGTATGGTCATATATATGTATGTATGTGTGGATGTATGGTCATATGTGTGTATGTATGCTCATATGTATGTATGCATGGTCATATGTATGTATGTATGCTCATATGTATGTATGTATGTATGTATGGTCACATGTAGGTATGTATGCATGGTCATATGTATGTATGTATGTATGCATGTATGCTCATATGTATGTATGTATGTATGTATGCATGGTCATATGTTTGGCCATATGTATGTATGTATGTGTGTATGTATGTATGGTCATATGAATGTATCTATGCTCATATGTATGTATGTATGTATGTATGTATGGTCATATGTATGTATGTATGTATGTATGGTCATATGTATGTATGTTTGTGTGCATAGTCATATGTATGTATGCTCATATTTATGTATGTATGTATGCTCATATGTATGTATGTATGTATGTATGTATTTATGCTCATATGTATGTATGTATGTATGCTCATATTTATGTATGTATGTATGTATGCATGTATGGTCATATGTATGTATGTATGTATGCTCATATGTATGTATTTGTATGTATGTATGTATGGTCATATGTATGTATGTATGCATGTATGGTCATATGTATGTATGTATGTATGTATGCTCATATGTATGTATGTATGTGTATGTATGTATGTACGGTCATATGTATGTATGTATGTATGTATGTATGTACGTATGTATGGTCATATCCCTCTATGGTACACATTATGATGCCAGTGAGGGAAATGTGTTTTTATGTCTCAAAATAGACTAAATAAACATAATCTGAAGAATTTTTATTTTTATTTTTATTTTTATTTTTGGAAGTTTTTGGGGTTCGTTGCCTGTAGGCAACATTGTACCATAATGGTGCATAAGTGAAAAAGAACGTTCCTTTTCCAATTTGAACATTGTTTATTTCATAAACATATGCAAAAATATTCAATAACATCAAGAAGTCACAATTCATTTTAAATTTTAAATGAAAAAGAATTATAACAAGAATTTTTATATATATATGTATATATGCATGTATGTATGTATGGTCATATATATGTATGTATGTATGTATGTATGGCTGTATGTATGGTCACATGTATGTATGTATGCGTGGTCATATGTATGTATGTATGTATGTATGCATGTATGTTCATATGTATGTATGTATGTATGCATGGTCATATGTACGACCATATGTATGTATGTATTTATGTATGTATGTGTGTATGTATGTATGGTCATATGTATGTATGTATGTATGTATGTATGTATGTATGGTCATATGTATGCATGTATGGTCATAAGTATGTATGTATGTATGTATGTATGTATGTATGTATGTATGTATGTACGACCATATGTATTTATGTATGTATGTATGTGTGTATGTATGTATGGTCATATGAATGTATGCATGGTCATATGTATGTATGTATGTATGTATGGTCATATGTATGTATGTGTGGTCATATGCATGTATGTTTGTATGCATGGTCAAATGTTTGGCCACATGTATGAATGTATGCTCATATGTATGTATGCTCATATGTATGTATGTATGTATGCTCATATGTATGTATGTATGTGTTTATGCTCATATGTATGTATGTATGTATGTATGTATGTATGCTCATATGTATGTATGTATGTATGCTCATATGTATGTATGTATGTATGTATGTATGTATGTATGGTCATATGTATGTATGTATGTATGTATGCTCATATGTATGTATGTGTATGTATGTACGGTCATATGTATGTATGTATGTATGTATGAATGTATGGTCATATCCCACTATGGTACACATTATGATGCCAGTGAGGGAAATGTGTTTTTATGTCTCAAAATAGACTAAATAAACATAATCTGAAGAATTTTTATTCTTACTTTTATTTTTATTTTTGGAAGTTTTTGGGGTTCGTTGCCTGTAGGCAACATTGTACCATAATGGTGTGTAAGTGAAAAAGAATGTTCCTTTTCCAATTTGAACATTGTTTATTTCATAAACATATGGAAAAATATTCAATACCATCAAGAAGTCACAATTAATTTTAAATTTTAAATTTAAAAGAATTATAAAAATAATTTATATATATATGTATATATGTATGTATGTATGTATGGTCATATATATGTATGTATGTATGTATGTATGTATGGTCATATGTATGTATGTATATATGCTCATATGTATGTATGTATGGTCACATGTATGTATGTATGTATGTATGTATGGTCATATGTATGTATGTATGTATGTATGTATGCTCATATGTATGTATGTATGTATGTATGTATGTATGTATGTATGTATGTATATATGTACGTATGTATGCATGGTCATATGTATGACCATATGTATGTATGTATGTATGTGTGTATGTATGTATGGTCATATGAATGTATGCATGGTCATATGTATGTATGTATGTATGTATGGTCATATGTATGTATGTGTGGTCATATGCATGTATGTTTGTATGCATGGTCCAATGTTTGGCCATATGTATGAATGTATGCTCATATGTATGTATGCTCATATGTATGTATGTATGTATGCTCATATGTATGTATGTATGTATTTATGCTCATATGTATGTATGTATGTATGTATGTATGCTCATATGTATGTATGTATGTATGTCCGGTCATATGTATGTATGTATGTATGTATGGTCATATCCCACTATGGTACACATTATGATGCCAGTGAGGGAAATGTCTTTTTATGTCTCAAAATAGACTAAATAAACATAATCTGAAGAAATTTTATTTTTACTTTTATTGTTATTTTTGGAAGTTTTTGGGGTTCGTTGCCTGTAGGCAACATTGTACCATAATGGTGTGTAAGTGAAAAAGAATGTTCCTTTTCCAATTTGAACATTGTTTATTTCATAAACATATGCAAAACTATTCAATTACATCAAGAAGTCACAATTTTAAATTTTAAATTAAAAAGAATTACAAAAATAATTTATATATATATATGTATATATGTATGTATGTATGTATGGTCATATATATGTATGTATGTATGTATGTATGTATGGTCATATGTATGTATGTATGTATGTATGGTCACATGTATGTATGTATGTATGTATGCTCATATGTATGTATGTATGTATGTATGCATGTATGCTCATATGTATGTATGTATGTATGTATGTATGCATGGTCATATGTATGACCATATGTATGTATGTATGTATGTGTGTATGTATGTATGGTCATATGAATGTATGCATGGTCATATGTATGTATGTATGTATGTATGCATGTATGTATGGTCACATGTATGTATGTATGCATGGTCATATGTATGTATGTATGTATGCATGGTCATATGTTTGGCCATATGTATGAATGTATGGTCATATGTATGTATGGTCATATGTATGTACTTATGTATGTATGTATGGCCATATGTATGTATGCTCATATGTATGTATGTATGTATGTATGCTCATATGTATGTATGTATGTATGTATGTATGTATGTATGTATGCTTGTATGTATGTATGTATGTATGTCTGTATGCATGTATGGTCATATGTATGTATGTATGTATGCTCATATGTATGTATGTGTATGTATGCATGTACGGTCATATATATGTATGTATGTATGCTCATATGTATGTATGTATGTGTATTTATGTACGGTCATATGTATGTATGTATGTATGTATGTATGTATGTATGTATGGTCATATCCCTCTATGGTACACATTATGATGCCAGTGAGGGAAATGTGTTTTTATGTCTCAAAATAGACCAAATAAACATAATCTGAAGAAATTTTATTTTTATTTTTATTTTTGGAAGTTTTTGGGGTTCGTTGCCTTTAGGCAACATTGTACCATAATGGTGCATAAGTGAAACAGAACATTCCTTTTCCAATTTGAACATTGTTTATTTCATAAACATATGCAAAAATATTCAATAACATCAAGAAGTCACAATTCATTTTAAATTTTAAATTTAAAAGAATTATAAAAATAATTTTTATATATATATGTATATATGTATGTATGTATGTATGTATGTATGTATGTATGTATGTATGTATGGTCATATATATGTATGTATGTATGTATGTATGTATGTATGGTCATATGTATGTATGTATATATGCTCATATGTATGTATGTATGTATGGTCACATGTAGGTATGTATGCATGGTCATATGTATGTATGTATGTATGCATGTATGCTCATATGTATGTATGTATGTATGTATGTATGCATGGTCATATGTATGGCCATATGTATGTATGTATGTGTGTATGTATGTATTGTCATTTGAATGTATGCATGGTCACATGTATGTATGTATGTATATATGTATGGTCATATGTATGCATGTATGGTCATAAGTATGTATGTATGTATGTATGTATGTATGTATGTATGGTCATATGTATGTGTGTATGCATGGTCATATGTATGTATGGTCATATGTCTGTATGTATGTATGTATGGTCATATGTATGTATGTTTGTATTCATGGTCATATGTTTGGCCATATGTATGAATGTATGCTCATATGTATGTATGCTCATATGTATGTGTGAATGTATGCTCATATGTATGTATGTATGTATGTATGCTCATATGTATGTATGTATGTATGCTCATATGTATGTATATATGTATGCTCATATGTATGTATGTATGTATGTATGTATGTATGCTCATATGTATTTATGTATGTATGTATTTATGCTCATATGTATGTATGTATGTATGTTTGTATGCTCATATGTATGTATGTATGTATGTATGCATGTATGGTCATATGTATGTATGTATGTATGTATGGTCATATGTATGTATGTATATGTATGTATGTACGGTCATATGTATGTATGTATGTATGTATGGTCATATATATGTATGTATGTATGTATGTATGGTCACATGTATGTATGTATGCATGGTCCTATGTATGTATGTATGTATGTATGCATGTATGCTCATATGTATGTATGTATGTATGTATGTATGCATGGTCATATGTACGACCATATGTATGTATGTATGTATGTGTCTATGTATGTATGGTCATATG
The DNA here is from genome assembly GCF_056507025.1 of Lutjanus erythropterus. Taxonomy (NCBI): domain Eukaryota; kingdom Metazoa; phylum Chordata; class Actinopteri; order Lutjaniformes; family Lutjanidae; genus Lutjanus; species Lutjanus erythropterus. The sequence goes on along the minus strand of NC_139317.1, from coordinate 6,960,452 downwards.
AATGTATGCATGGTCATATGTATGTATGTATGTATGTATGGTCATATGTATGTATGTATGTATTTATGTATGTATGTATGTATGCTCATATGTATGTATGGTCATATGTATGTATGTTTGTATGCATGGTTATATGTTTGGCCATATGTATGAATGTATGCTCATATGTATGTATGCTCATATGTATATATGAATGTATGCTCATATATATGTATGTATGTATGTATATATGCTCATATGTATGTATTTATGCTCATATGTATGTATGTATGTATGCTCATATGTATGTATGTATGTATGTATGCATTTATGGTCATATGTATGTATGTATGTATGTATGTATGTATGTATGCTCATATGTATGTATGTGTATGTATGTATGTACGTATGTATGTATGTATGTATGTATGTATGGTCATATCCCTCTATGGTACACATTATGATGCCAGTGAGAGAAATGTGTTTTTATCTCTCAAAATAGACTAAATAAACATAATCTGAAGAAATTTTATTTTTATTTTTATTTTTGGAAGTTTTTGGGTTTCGTTGCCTGTAGGCAACATTGTACCATAATGGTGCGTAAGTGAAAAAGAACGTTCCTTTTCCAATTTGAACATTGTTTATTTCATAAACATATGCAAAACTATTCAATTACATCAAGAAGTCACAATTTTAAATTTTAAATTAAAAAGAATTACAAAAATAATTTATATATATATGTATATATGTATGTATGTATGTATGGTCATATATGTGTATGTATGTATGTATGTATGTATGTATGTATGGTCATATGTATGTATGTATATATGCTCATATGTATGTATGTATGTATGTATGTATGCATGGTCATATGTATGACCATATGTATGTATGTATGTGTGTATGTATGTATGGTCATATGAATGTATGCATGGTCATATGTATGTATGTATGTATGTATGGTCATATGTATGCATGTATGGTCATAAGTATGTATGTATGTATGTATGTATGGTCAGATGTATGTATGTATGTATGGTCATATGTATGTATGTTTGTATGCATGGTCATATGTTTGGCCATATGTATGAATGTATGCTCATATGTATGTATGCTCATATGTATGTATGCTCATATGTATGTATATATGTATGTATGTATGCTCATATGTATGTATTTATGCTCATGTGTATGTATGTATGTATGCTCATATGTATGTATGTATGTATGTATGTATGTATGCTCATATGTATGTATGTGTATGTATGTATGTATGTACGGTCATATGTATGTATGTATGTATGTATGTATGTATGTATGTATGTATGTATGTATTTATGTATGTATGGTCATATCCCTCTATGGTACACATTATGATGCCAGTGAGAGAAATGTGTTTTTATGTCTCAAAATAGACTAAATAAACATAATCTGAAGAAATTTTATTTTTATTTTTATTTTTGGAAGTTTTTGGGGTTCGTTGCCTGTAGGCAACATTGTACCATAATGGTGCGTAAGTGAAAAAGAACGTTCCTTTTCCAATTTGAACATTGTTTATTTCATAAACATATGCAAAAATATTCAATAACATCAAGAAGTCACAATTCATTTGAAATTTTAAATTAAAAAGAATTTAAAAAAGAATTTAAAAAGTTTCTTGGCTAAATGTTGCCTGTAGGCAACATTGTACTATTTAGGAACAACCCATTGAAATAAATGTGTAAAGTATAAAACTTTAAACTACTTAAATCAACAAAGATAACCATTACCATAACCATTTGAAAAACAAAAACAACAAATTCCAGTGTTTGATCACCACTGCTTCATTTCAGTGCATGTTTTCTGTCAGTCCCCTGTGTCTTTCTTGACATGTGTTGCCATCACTTGTGGTGTTGCTGCTCAGTGCTTATGGAACTCCATGAAGCAGTTTTTTTCAGGAGTGAAGCACAGGCAGGTGACACATTTTGTGCACTGTGATTTCACTATACCCTTACATCCAGGGTATCTGCATCTGCCCTTTTTCTCCACCCAAATAGGCCAGTGGTCAGTGTTGTGTTTGGTATAGTGATTCCATAATGGTTCACTGTTGCAGGCAACATTGCAACTTTCCATGATGGCACGTTGTTGCCTCAGGGCAACAGCTGCATTTTAACAAGTTTCCACTATTAAATTAGTAAATAAGTTGCATGAAACTATCAAAACTTAAAGTTTACTCACCTATTAGTGTGAAGACATTTTTTTCCAGGTGGAAAAGGGACAAAAAATAACTTTTTGAGAGTCTTTTTTTTTGCAGCAAGATAGCAGAGCTGTCTCCTTAGAAAAAGCCCGCCAAGAAGGGTTTCAAAATCGCTTCCTGGAGGTCATGTGACAACTTAAAGCATTGTTAATGGTTCCCTATGGTTTTACCTCTTTTTTAAAGTATCGCATCATTTAAAGGGATGCATTGTGGAGATGTGACAGGGAAAAAATGGGTTTGTTGCCTGAGGGCAACATGGTACCATAGAGGGTTAACAACAATAAATAGTAGACCCCTCCATCTTAAAATGTTATTTTACTGACAAAAGTTGTCTTGCTTTGCATACTGCAGATTATTAAAACTTCAGGTCTTTATTTTATGTAGTTTCCAGATATGACCCCATACTAGATATGCATAGGATTTCTGTTTTCTGATTAAAACTATAGTTGACAGAATACTCAAACATTTTTGTAACTTTCCTTTAATGGAAAATTAAATTGTGTGCTAATGACTACTGCAAGGTCTTATCATATTATTGACATTATGTACTGTAGGGAGCGAAATCTCAAGTGCAAAGTTCTATATAAATAAAGTTGAGTTGAGTTCTCATGGGGAACGTGAACTTGTGTGTTCTCATGAGAACGCAAAACGGAGGCTGACACAGTGCAACAGTTTGCTGTAGTAAAGAAAAGAAGAAACAAAAGCAGAAGTTGAATGAGTCTGGATGAGAAACTTTTTGGAGAGCCGTGATCAATATGAGTTGCTTACTCTTCAGCCAGAACAGGAGGTGAACTGCCAGTCAGTGAACAGTAGTATCCTGCCAGCTAACGTCAGCCCGACCAGCTAGAAAGTTTACAGAGGTTTGGTAACGCTGTCAGCTGCTCCATCTACTTGTAGACTTGGCTTATTCTCTTTACCCTTTTCTTGGGGTCGACATGCTAGCATGTATGTGTGTGTGTGTGTGTGTGTGTGTGTGTGTGTGTGCACGGCTGTGACCAGCGCCATTGACTATGGCTGTGAAATTACTTTCTGTGTTGCTCTGTGCAAGATGTGAACCATTGTTATGGACCATGGATGTAAATTTGACCGGCACAGAATCAGATGTCAGTCACTGGTCGTGGGCAGTGAAGCTCAAATGTTCAATTGTTGACAACTGTTGAATGGATTGTTATGACATTTGGTAAATTAGGTACAGACATTTCATGTCCCCTCATGATGAACTGACTCTACTCAAGTCCCGCCCCTTTTCGCCTTTTGCTCTGTGCTCCAATAACCTGCTGGATCCTCGCTCAACTTTCTCTTTTCCTGATTCTTGTACTTAGTTTTTCCGTCTTGTGAACACATTATACCTGTTATAAAATAGTTGCTGAAAACGTGAAAAAACTGAGAACTATGTAGTACTAAGTTGTAGATCTAGACCATTAAACAGGCTTTTTTTTTGGTGGACCTGAAGTACGGCTCAGTGACAGTCCCACATCACTTTATAAACCCATTGAATCGACACAGAAACGATCCCTCACTCCCCCCACCCTCAATCTGTACAGCATACGATACCCTCTGTCCTTAGACCCTGTAATAACCTTCAGCATCATCACCAGGTCAGATTTTTGATTTTTCCAATTTGTTGGTTTATGATTAATTAACACACTTAGTTATACCAACATTTGACATTACTGTTAGTGTGACTGTAGACTTGACTGTGACTCTTGATCTTGTGTATTTATTGTTTGTTAATTTTTTAACTCTCTGAATTGTATGCAGTGGTGGACAGTAATGAAGTACATTTACTTGAGTACTGTACTTAAGTACATTTTTTGAGTATCTTTACTTTACTTGAGTATTTGTTTTTTTGGAAACTTATGACTTTCACTCCACTACATTTGAAAGACAAATATTGTACTTTTGACTCCACTACATTTCTAAGAAAGTTGTCGTTACGTGTTACTTTAGGCACTTTGAAGTCAGCTGTTGCTGTTTTTTCTTTTCTAAAATGTAATTGGCCACATGCTGTGTTTCTCACAGAAGGAAACCAATCGCAGTACTTGTAACCGATGTAAAAGTACATGGTACACAGTACATGGGACCGATGTAAAAGCAGAAATACATCATACAAGTGCGCTGTGTAACAAGAGCAAGCAAGCTCTCCCTCTTTCGTTCAGACAAAACTCGGTAATGGCGACGGCAGGAGAAAGACGAAATTAAATCTCAAGATGTTATTATAATTCCAGGTAGGCTTTTAATGTTGGATTGTTTTTATCAGGCTGAGAGATACCACATAATTAATGTATATATACTGCCCCTGAGGCCAGAAAGAAGTCTCAATTTATTTAACAGACTTTGAGAACTCCTTACCGTCTCTTCTTGTTTGTACAGATTCTTTTTGGTTTTGGCTGCGTTTCCATGCTGAAGTTTTTATAGGTGTTTCTATAGGCTTTGTGTAGAGTTGTTATTTTTACTTTCAAAAGTTACATCATCTTGCTTTGTGGATTGGACTTGCTTTGAAAAATCAAGGTTTGTGTGTTTACTAACTGATGAAGACGGCGTTCTGTGTTGTTGTTGTGAGAGTAACTTCCTACTGGGAATACCTGCATTTCAGTGAATAGGTGTATTTTTGTGTAGTTTTTAGGTGCTGTGTGTGTTTTAATGTGGTGCTGGAGAAAAAATATAAAACATTAGGTTCCATGTTGTGCAGTTTTCACTTTTTTTTTCCAACAGTGTGGCTTCAAACGTGTTGCTCTACCTGCTCCAGTTAGCAGCACAGCAGTGCTCCATTAAAGCATCAAAAGGACGTACTTATCTTTACTGCAACGCAGCCTTTCATACGTTTCCTGAGGGAAATGGAAAACAGCAGTATTGATAAAAGCAGAACATGAAAGACTTTTCCAGGACTATATCCTGATGCAGGTATTGGCTCAGAAACATTACTTTCGTTTAACCTGCTGCTGTTGTGATGGCGAGCTGTTTGGGTGTTTCTCATGATCTCTGTCTGTTTTTGCCATTTACCCCGGAAGCATGACTCACCTACCTGTGAGCCTGAGTTCAACTGCCAGCCTTCATGACACTTTGAAGCCAAATACTCTCAGCAAATAAAGTAAACAACTAAAATATTTATTAACTGAAGATGTTTTTTTACAGCAAACTCTTATCACGACACAGTCTTCAAGTCAAATGACACTTAACCCTTTGAGTACAATTAGGTTGGCCACTCTGATCTGGAGAAGTAACAATGAACAGACCCGGTGGATTCTTCCACCGCGGTCCTCTATCAAAAACATGAACAAGCACATCAGGATCTAGAAGGTCCAAAACTGCTTCTTTTAAAAAGTCAGACATTAAAGGAGAAACACAATGGCTTGTTTTTTTTAGTAGGAACTGAAATCAAGAACAACATTGTCATTTTCAACATTAGACTTTTTTCTTTTTTTTTTTTTTACATGTGTACATAGTTCTATTCTGTCTGGTTCCCATGTAGAGAATTTTCAGTTCGGTTCATACAGTCGTGTGTTGAAAAAGAAAAAAAAAAAAAAAAAAAAACAGTGCGAAGTGAAAAGTCTGTCCAAGCTCCTCGTCTGTTTTTGCAAAGACGCCAGGAACAGACGCTGGTCTACGCTCGTTCTGGTTTCCAAAATCCTCTTCTGCTGACTCTCAGCTTTTAACGAGGGTCGCTCACCGATCAGAGGTCTGTACAAACACACAGGCTAGTCAAATCCGTAATGTTGTCCTAAAACAGTGAAAAGACATTAAACTATGACAGATACTAAAAGGGTTAAGGCAAGAATAGAAAAATAAAGAAATAGTAGAAACAATAGAAATGTTGCTTCTCTGTCATACTCGACTTGCAACGCTCAGATCCTAAGAAGCTTTAGTGAGAATTATTCACATAGTCTTACTCTCTTTACAGAACCCTTCACTTTACACAGTATTTACAGCAAAACAGAACCTATCCCACAAAAAGAAAAGTAGTACACTAAAATTAATACGTTATTCATGAACACAATGATAATTAAAAAACTGTATAATTTTATCATAGCGTCAGTATGTAAAAACATTTACACACAGACTTGCAAATAGTGTTTTACAGCAGTCGTAATATTTCATATCAAATCAATCAACAGAGCAATCTGAAAACCTTGTTTTCAGTGATCTTTTGTACAAATGTCTGCTTTCGATTGCTGTGTTAAACTTGATGGGTACAGATACCATTTACATCACTTGTTTTTCTTTTGTGTACGTTGTGCACAGTTGACATGTTCAGTTTTACAAGAGGCATTGTGAAAATGGAGGAGAGAGTGAATGCTCAGGTGAGACAGACAGATGTGGTGGCGAACAAAGACAACACAAGGACAGTGTGTGGCCGAGAGGTCAGAGCGGTGCCTCGCTGCGTGCCGCTTTCCCCTCCAGAGGTTAAACAACCAGCATCACCTTTCCAAAAAGTTTGTGAAAGTGCCACCGTATTTCAGAGTCCAAACAACGCACCTCGTGCACGAAAGGGTAGAAAAATATCTTTTCCCAATGTTTCTGTGAGGGACGGGAAACACGACCAGAAACGAGAACTAGTTTGACATTAAATAGAGGAAGGTCAGCAGGAGGGAGATGGCAGAGACATTTACTTTCAATTCCAAAGACCAAGGTCACCCCCGACGCCAGTTCCACTTTCAGAAAAAAATGCATCAAAGTTTTTCCTTTGCAGCTAGTGCAGACTACAACAGTCTCACAATTGCTGTATTGCTCTTAAAACACTCATTTTTTGCTCCAGACTATCGACATATCTATATGTGGGTGCACAAATGACAGAATTGCTCTCAGATGAAGTGTACTGATGAAAAGATTATTCTTTTGGAGAGATCCTCAACTGGTGAGAATGATTGTAATATTAAATGAGAACATGCGACAAGTGACTCTTCACATATTTACTGCCTCCCTCATATCCTGCCTTGAGATGCCTTTTGCGCTCTCATCTCCCGTCTCAGACTTGTCTCCAAGATGTTCTACGAGCACATTTTGATTTTGCTGTGGATCTCAAACAAAGTCAAGAGGAGCCAAGCAAACTAAATGTCTAGATGGACACAAGCGTGGACTCCACGCCTGCCTGAGGGATTTCGTCTTGGACAGCTGATTTACTTCATTTCACATCGAAAAAGAACTTTGACCAAGGCAAATGCAAGTTTCATTTTCACTGTGAAGGATGATCTGAGCAAATGGATTCTCCTGAAGGGAGGAAAATGAGTCCTGATATCTGCAAATATGCTGAGAATGTGCAGAAATCAGACAAAGAAGAAAGTGTAGAGAAGACCTTGACTGCTGGTACCAGCTTTGAAAAGAACCAGCTATCCTTCTTCTGAAATTATTTTCCATGCCTAAAATTAACTGTTAAGTGTTTTTGATAAAGAGATGTATAACAAAGGTTTACAGAATAACTATTTCACCTGACCAAAAGGTACAACTGGGATGTCAGATTTCTGCTGTTATCTGATAAAAACTCCATGGTTAAAGCGTAATTCGTGGCCACAGCACATTCACATTTCAAAGTCAAAAATTTGAGACAGTCAGAAATTCACCCCAGTTTCTTGTGCTGAAAAACAGACAGTGATGGACAAACAGGGCGACAGTGGTGACACTTGAAGGAAACGTTAGCACTCTCGAGACGAGCTTGAGGATAATGCAGAGAGGTGCGGAGGAGAGGACAGGGCAGGAGACCAGACCAGTGTCAGAGCTGTGAATGTGTGAACTGTAGCAGCACCAGAGTCTCCTGCCTTAATAAGCCTAGCCGTCTGTAAACAGATTCGACACTTGGTGACCTCCTGGCATACTCAAATCCAGGTCGGCATGACATGGCTTTAATTATCCACACTCTCTTTTTTTTTTTTTTTATGTCTCTCTGCCACTCTGTGTATATGGTTGAGAGCTGAGGAGCCCTGGGAGCTAGTCAACTATTTTAGCTGGTGCGGAAATCCGTTGTATGCCATCACACTGCTTTCACATGCGTTTGGTTGCTGTTGTTGTTATATGGTGCTATCTGGCAGTCGGCCTCATCTGAGAGGAGAAACTGAGGCTGAGGGAACGTGTTGGAGATCGCTATCATCCCTAATTCAGAGCCTGGATCCTATGAAGAATGTTTGTTCATGCAGGTGGGTCATTAAATGACCTGAAGGCTGAAGTCTGGGACGTGCTTTAAATTTGTCTCACCATACGAATCGGAGATCTTGCCGCCTACAGATTATCTGGGAATTTCTAAATGCAAGGTGGTTGCAAGAATGGCCGCAAGTACAGCCCCCATGAAACATACAAGGCTTGCAGCTTGATTCCACTGAGCACACGTCCACCAGAGCTGATCGCTGCCATTTTACATAGTGTTTGTGATTCAAACAGCAGCGCCGCAGTGTGTCCCCAAAGTGGCATTATACTGTGCCTCAAATGCTATTTTTGACGGATGGTGTGTCAATCTGCGTCGAGGACATTGAGTGGGCAGGAAGTCAGACTCAGAAAAATCAGAGAATCTGGCCAATTTTCAAAATAAAACACCCCGGACAGACTCAAACTACCTAACTATGTGGTACAAGCACCAAAATCAAGGAAAGGGGACCATATCGACTGATTCTGACATAATCTTGCTTCTGGTGGGCTGCAACCACGCGGAGGACAGATCAAAACCATGGTGCAGCAGTGCTGTGCCCAGAGGAATAAACAGGTTACACTTATTCAAGGACACACCTTACTGGAAACAATGCTCTAGCCACATTGTTCTTAGTACTACTGGATTGATTCAGTCATTGAGAGAGCAAAATATAATAAAATGGGAATAACGGCAGACATTTTGGGACAACTACGCTGAAGAGAATAGTTCAAAGCCTTAATGCTCTCTCACCTCCACACAGTTGGCTAATCCCTGCCTGAAGTGGGCCTGCTTGTCATATTATTTGTTTCACAGAGTTAGAAAAATTGTCCTCTGTTATCAAATGACATTAGGCTACTTAGAGATGAGCTAGGCCTGCACAGAATCGATCACCGGCAATTGCAGCACAATGCATGCTGGTTAGATTTGTGTCTGACTTGATCCCGAGCTGCTCTGACGTCATGCAAATGTGGGCAATGATAACTCAAGGCAGCCATTGTTTTTAGAGCCAACTGCAATGCCTGGCTCTCGCCTGATTGATAAATTGACTGGCTTTGATTGACTTGTTAGTTTTAGCAACAAACATCACGTTGCAGAAAATCACGTTGTAACTTCATCAGTGATCAAGATCGCATGCTTTCCTCCTTCATGCCTTATTTCTGCTATATTCATCTGAATGTGGTCTGCAAACTACAGGAAGCCTAGATAGATCTAACAGGATGTAAATATTACTTTGACTCCCTGTCTATTCTGTGAAGACAGCTAGAAACTCTCTTGTCTGACAAGATTTGTCTGTCTTCACTGCAGATTTTTGTCACTGCTTCCCGCTGAGGCCCCCCTGATCTCATCCACTTTATAGGAGAGGCACAGTTATCTCGAACAAGCCTATTGTCTAGCCTCACAGAGACCAAACTCGTTTCAGGCGCTGCTTGTCAAAAATCAAAGTACGAGTATTGAGAACAACTTATTATGAAAACAGCACATTTCAGCTGATGGCCTTGACCTTGGTGAAAGCCACAGGCTGAAATTTGTCAGTCAGAACCCTTACTTCTGAGTCAATAATTTTCCAAATTCAACACAAATACGATTCCCTCAAACTTAAAAGATGAAATACTACTGAAAACTAGAACAAGTATGATTGTAATTCATAAAGTTTACAGCTTATGTTGAGCATTTCATAGTTGCACTTTAAATGTAACAGGCCTCATTATATGTTAGACATTTTTAGATACATGGACATTGCTGGATCCAGTCCCTGAAGTAGGAAGATGCAGACAACTGTTGGGTTAAGATGCTGAAATGTGAATTAAGTGTTATGTCAAACATTTATATAGCATATGAAGAAAAGTGATGCACCCCTAATATATTAGATTAAACACATTAAGAGTTTTTCACCTATTTGGAAACATATCTTTGTTTGGTTTAACTGATTACTGTATTGATCAGAGAAGTATGTAGTGCACAGCTGCCTGAAAAAACAGATTGTCGCCACAGACAGACAAAACAGGACATGTCAAAGGATCAAGTGAGGTTTCTGTCACTGTAGAAAGTAAAAAAAAGTATTGGCTGAACGAACACAAACGCCACTCCCATGAGAAAAGTTGGTATTGAGTTGGAAACTGAACCTATGAAATCAGATTTCTTTCCTTCGTGTCAACCTTGCATTCTGATGCTGTAACTTCACACAACGTCATATAAAATTAGGGTGCATTACTTTTCACATATGCAGTAATAAATGTATTATAACAACTTCCAAGGAGCCCAAAGAATAGCGGGTTTACATTTAGGCAACATCGACAGCTGTGATTCCTTTTCTTAATGACAACTCAGCTGCTTGTTTCTGGTTTGGGGCAGACATAATGCTTAACAGGTTTCCTCAAGACATGTAGTGAAATGGAAACAACACAAAGACACATACACAACACAGTGACTGTGGTGATTATGGCCTCAGTCTCTGCCTGAGCACCACACACACACACACACACACACACACACACACACGCACGCTCACTGTTTGTCGACAGAGTCACGGCATAAAAGCACAGCCTCAACACCCCAGTCTGTCCGGTGTGTGTTTGTATTTTCTGTGCACACCCCGGCATGCACATGTGTGCGCGTGAGTCTGTTTTATGAATCCAGAGGAAGAGTCGTCGGTTGTGGGAAGGGGCGTGGCAGTCCCGCAGTGAAGGGAGGAGAACAGGACGGGAGGTGGAGAGCTTTAGTTGTTCTGAAGGCAGTCGAGATCCACTGAGCAGCAAACATTACCATTCTGAGCAGCACAGCATGGAAAGACAGGAAAGAAGAGAGAGAGAGGATTAAATATTCTGCAGTGTGCTCGCTGTATATAATAACACAATTCAGAGCATGGCTGGCCATAATTAGTCAAGGTTAGAGGCTTAATGCACAGGAAACTTGAAATGTTAACATGACGTCTACAATATCAGTGAAGGGTCAGTTGACACATATTACAAAAGAACATACTGTACACTTGTCCCTACCACTACTTTATGTAGTCATTCAGTTCCAGGATTTTCTGCACTGAGATATCAGTCTTTAAGATTTATGATGCCACTCCAGTACATTGGAGAAGAACAGAATTTAAGATGTGTGGCTCCAAGCAGTGACAAATTTGAGAAACTGAACAGCAATATGTCTTCTCACTGACAAGGTCCCAGTTTTTGGTTTTTTTTCTTGGATAGTCAACAGACTTCACTGTCACAGTGTCACACTTTTCATTGGAACTACTTTCTACTAAAAAATGAAAGATGAAAAGGGCTTCAGAGGCCAATGTCTCAAAGCCTTATCTGCGTGGCATGCGATACCCCAAAATTATGTTTAGATCTGTCATTTGGTTGAGCTGACCATTAAAGGGACAGCACTCTCCGAAATCAAAAGTACATATTTTCCCCTGGCATGTAGTGCTGTTTATCCATCTAGATTTTTTTTGGTGTGAGTTGCAGTGTTTTGGAGATATCGGGCTTAGAGATGCCTGCCACTTGGCTTGAGGCGCTCAAAGTAGGGTTGGGCGATCGCCATCCATCCTCAGTCCATCGCCAGTTGTTCTTTTTGGCTGATTTTTGGGCCGATATTTGTCACTTTATTTTGCTAATGTAAGGGTCTGCAAAGTGACAGACGCTGCTTCACAACACGCTCTTATCCAGAGACACAGTACACACCCACTTAGCCAGACCATGAGTGCACTGAGTGAGAGGTAAACATCCTGCAGAGTTAGACTTTGCACTCTTTTCATGCAATGAATTAAGGATTTAATTCGACCAAACCACAGTTGGTGATTGCTGGAAGAGTGGACAGACAAACTAGTTTGAATGAATGAAGTGAGTTAATGAGCCATTAGGGATTGTCTTAGTTTGGTAAAAGAGAGAAACTTAAATTTAGAAGTTGTAAGGTTGTAGTGATCTGTTTAAAAAAGAGGTTGGACGGGGGATGACGATATTCCAGATGGATGGGATTTTAACATATCACCCAACCCTAGCTCAGAACACCAAAAAAAAAAAACAGTGTCTCTATACAGAAATCATGATCCGGTTACTCAACATAATCCACAGACCTTGTTATGAGCATTTTCATGCAGGAACTACATACAAATAAGCAACTGGATAGCCCTGGTTTAAGTCCACATATTTGATGTGCTCTCTTTTTAATTTAAAAATTTAAATTCTGGCTGCTAAAAATAAGCAGAACGGAAGAACAACAGATTGTTTTTATTAAATGCGTGGATGTGATCTGAGTTATGATGACATGTTCCTGACACAGCGATCTGCATATTTTATTCTTTTAAAATGAAATCTATGTTACATCATCTATGACAATCAGATTTCCATTTTTCTTTTGGTCTGTTCATCTTGGAAGACAGACAGTGCATGTCCTTGAGCACGCATTAAACAAACTCACTCAGTTTCCACTTCGTCATTGTCAATCGCCTGTTATGCCTAACATTACCTGTTACCAAGGGCGCAGATCTCATTACAATTTACTCTAAATGCAGGCGTTTTATGGTGGGGACATATTTTTAGTCTTTAGTTACACCATCGCAAAGACTCTTCTCTGATTCACTTTTATATAGGGCACAATCGGCACATGTCATTTACTCAGTAACATCATTAATAAACTGTGATGAATTGTTTGCCACAGACATACACTACATGTATTTAGTGGACCAGCACTACAGCGTCTGTTATCACCAGATGAAAGTGATGTACCACTGAGCAGGACCGAAGGGGGGCATAAACAAAACCTTCAAGAAGTGTTCAAAAGTGGAGTTGGCTTCTATTGCATGTATATTTACATAATTTATTTTCAAAACAATTTATTAGGGAGGTCAAGTTGAAGTTTTTATAAGTTGTGGTGGACACATCCCCTCTGTACCCCCCGGGATCTGCACCCAAGTCTGTAACACTGTGAAGGTGTGGAGGAGTTTAAAAAAAATTCTCTAGCGGTCTAGCTGCAGGGATGGACAAGTGATACATGACGTGAAAGCTCAAAAACTGAGCATGGATTGTTCTGAGACAAATTGAAACGGTTCTTCTGTTCAGCGCTGAATTAGCTTTACAAGTGTTACATCAAACCTGGATGCTGCAGAATAAAGCAAACCTCCACTGCGGTTGTTGTTGCCTTGACCTACCTTACACTTGCAGGTGGTGCAGGGTGAGTTGGGCATATGCCATGTGTCTCCGCTGAGGCGCACGACGCCTGCGGGGTCCTGGCACGTCTGTCGGATGTCATACGACAGGTTGTCGGCCAGGCAGGGGTCTGTGACGCAGCGCGGGCAACACTCGCCCTCCGCCACCGCCGTGTACTCGCACATCAACACGGGGCAAACCAGAGGCCAGCAGTCCACCTCCCCCTCCTGCAGAGACACAGAGAGTGGTGAAAAAAAATAGAAAGGTGACACAAATGTTACTGTGTGTGCTCTTTTTTTTGTGTATGAATCAGCTAATCTGGTGACTGCGGTTACAGCTCACACGCTGATTTGTTGCCACATCACTAATTAGAGAGGTGGTAATTATTATCCACACAAACACAGCCGAGAAGCAGATCAGGGCCAGGTACTGAACAAAACATAGCTCTGAGCTTCATGTTGATGAGATTCTGTGTTTTGAATGTCGTCTGTTTCTTCTAACAAACCAGTTTCACCACACAGAAGTCCCCTTCACAGACGCACTGTAACCCTGAACCTTTGGAGACATTACCCAGACACCCAGACGAGCTATATGTGAGAATATAAATGTCTGAATTAGTTGGACTGGACATTACACAAACTTTACACTGCCAGCTCCCTATTACTGAGGGTGGGTTCACACCTAAAGGTTTGGTTCCTCAATAGAACCAATGAGAGGATGTTTCCGTTATCCAACTGGTCCAGTATGCATTCACAATGACAAAACTCAGATGGTCTATAAATTGTAAACATACAGCATGCAGTGGAAATTCTTTTGGCATACAGTTGGTGGGTAAAAAGACAACAAACAGCCCAATTTCTGCCTGCAGTTTCTACCTGAATATCGTACATTACTGAGCACTGTCAAGTTCTCTTTATGTTGGTGTTGATCTGAAGCACATATCAGCAGACTTAAGACGGCTGCACATATAAATGTCAGCAAGTTTTGCAGCAAGTGTGTCTACTGTCGGTTCACATTTTGGTTGCAAACTAGCTAGTAGTTCACCTGTCACCAAAACAGGAATAGAAAAACTTTTATAATCAATGAAATGACACATTCCATGATCAGTTCGAACGGTGTTCGCACCAACTCTGAATTGCTCCCGATTTCATGTGACAGTGGTTCTAGATTACTTCGAGGCAAACCAGTAAGTGGTTGTTTGGTCCAAACTGGAGTTCAGACCAACCAAAACAAACTGCGAAAAGGGGGTAAACACTCCAGGTCTCGGTTTAACTGAACCAAACAAGGCTGGTGTGAACCTGATTGAGCCCGTGAGTGAATAGAGAAGGTCATTGTCGAGAAAATTCACAGTGAGCTACATTTCTCTCACGTGACTGGCATGACACTGGAAGAATACAAACATCTCAGGGTGAAGAAGGTTAATTGTCATGAAGACACCGATGGAATAGCAAGAGACTCAGTTTGGCTTATGACCAGATTACAAACTGATTTCATTTCACAGCCTACTTATGGTGTCATGTCTGACCTCCTGCACGCTTTACCCTGGTGCCACACCTCACCTAAACCAAACTGAGTATTCCCTGTAGGTGAGAACACATCTGACAGTATAATCTCTTGTTATGTACAACTGTGAAAAGGTAACTCGAACAATGCTCTGAAATGACAGGGAAGGGATCTGATATGAAGGTCAGCTTTCATGCCTTTTGGCAAAACACACATAGCTTCCGCGTGAGTGTGTGTGTGTGTGTGTGTGTGTGTGTGTGTGTGTGTGCGTGCGCATTTCTGTGTACAGACCATGCAGCGGCACTGCTGGCAGCCGTACAGCCAGGATGCTCCGCTGCGGTAGAGTGTGCGTCCGCTCTGGTCCAGACACTGGCTGCTGGGCCTGTTGTCGCAGCCGGGACAGCAGAACAGATCCTCGTCTGGGTCTCCGCAGTCACAGGGTCTTCTCCTGCAGTACGTCTGTCCGTCCTGCGCAACAGAGGGGCAGACAGACTCAGGTCATGGTAGTGACATAGTACATGCCGATGACTTAAAAGACAGAGTGCCGACAAAGACTTCAACTTCGCATGTCTCCTCATATCCTGGCCTGTTAAGTATTGTTCCAGAGTTTCTTAATCATTGAGTAGGTGGGTCAACTTGCGTTCAATAGCTGCTGAAACTGAAAGCTTTCATGAGTCTGCTTACAATGAAGAGTTTAAGGATCCCCTGATGTGCTGAACGCCGTTTTGGAGCCTTTTCATCTCCGAAAAGAGTATAATCCTTGAGAGAGCACTGAATGCCTGACATATTTTACTATGAAAATGGTGAAATTACAAATACTATATACTGAATCTTAGTTTGAAAAAGATCGGGATTTAAAGACCTCTATCAGAAAAATCCAAAATGCAAAGAAGGGATATGATCAAGGTGCGTATCTGACACCTGTCTCAGATGCCTTAAGGGAGAGCTAGTTAACAGTTTTGTCAGACTGGGTCATTCAGGCAGATTATTCAAGGCCGGCATGCCTACAGGGGATTATAATGAGCAACTCTTAAATCTCCATTTTCTAACTGCAGTATATTAGAGTTGTGACTGAAGCAAGAATGTGTCACAAGTTTGATGCCTGGACCGGAATGCAAACTCTCCTCAGCCGCCGTGCCCAGAGAAAACTTTATGGTCCGTTTTACTCACCACAGCCAGCGCTGTCTGGCCCGGGGACGACAGTGTAATGGAGATGTAAAAATGTTACATAAAATGGCAGTTAGAAAATGTATGGGAGCCATAAAATCATTCCGCATACCATTAAAAGGGCAATACAGAGCCAATGTTTTATCGATGCATATTGTCCTGCTACAGTAACCGCTGAATCCCAGGGTACCAATACCGATGGCGCTGGTCTTTTATGGTTACAGCCCTGGACTTGCTGGGAAATTACTGCCAATTGTACCACAGTGGCAGGACGCACGAATGCCGACTGTTCATTTTACAGCCAGGAATAAGACCGGGCGCGCATGCTAATGGTGCACTTTTGTGCCAACCAAAACAAAATCATTGTACTACTTTGATTTTTTACAACTTCATGATGAATTTGATGACTGCAGATGAAATTCTCTTTAATCTATGGGTATGATTTGCTTTCAACAGTTCTATGAGGAGGTGTTCCTCTCCAGGGTATCTGTTAAGTTAATTTGAGATGATTTCAGTCCTTATTGGGTCATTTCTGTATAACTCTAAGAATCTAATTTAACTCTTTTCCCCCTCTCATTTTCCTGAAAATAATTTAAAAATATGGTGAAAGTTGAGTATGGAAGATCTTTGTGCTTAAGTTTCCACCTTTGATGTCATGTGCTGGCGGGTTTTTATAATCTCTTTACGGCTCTGGCCACTGTCATCTTTCTCTCATGCACTCGAGTCTTTTTCTCTTGACCTGTCGACCTTCCTCTCATATTCAGCAAACCAATCATCAGTTTCATGCGTGTTTACCACGAGTCTGTACTTTCTGACCCTGATTACCTTCAATTTCTCTCTCCTTCACAAACCACTGCGACTTTTTCTGGTTGCCTCGCAGTCACCAGGTCAGTGGTTTTCAGCCTTGGTCCCTGGTACTCAGATCAGTGCTGGTTTACATTCAGTCAGCATCCCACACCGACATAAAACCTAGCAGGGCAGTTGACCCTGACGGCATCTTGAACACTCTTAATGTGAGCAGAGCGTCTCACTTGTGTCACACTTGTCTCTTTTCTCCACTCTGTTATCTTTGTGCTACGTCTACTTTTGCTGGAACACCTCTTGTCTCTGAATTATGAAATCCTCCTCTGATTGTATGTAAATGCCTATGTTTCTGGCATACAGCATCCATTTTTCTTAATTTAAAAAAATATCTGTCATAAAAGGTGGAAACGTAAGTTTGATTAAAACACAATTTATACTCAGTGTCCCTGTTTTCAGTGCAATCGCTAACTGGCAAAACTGTCATCTGTCATGAAACCTCAGAAGCAAAAAGCAACATGCCAGTTTCAGTCAGGGATGACAGACAAAAATTAAGAAAATGGCTTTTTGCTTGAAATGTAGCAGTAATACAGCTGAAAACTGAGAGAAAGAAAGTTTTAAAAAAGCAAAAAGTATCAGGAAGTATCAGGAAAAACATGATTTAATGGGAATTTTGCTCTTTTATGCCTCTTTCCATAGACTTTTCTTCCAGCAAAAAATGTTTTGCATTGGTCGGGATAATATTATAAGGGGTATACATTTTTTGAACCACGGCTTTATGTCACTTCTCTGACATAACAAATCCTACAGATTTTCTTCTGCAATTCTATGCTAATCAGGAAATCAAGACAGTCTTCATACATGGAGCAATTACAAAAGCATCTGTTAGCACTTTGTGAACGAGCTGCAAAAAATTACTCAGTAGCTGCTAATATGCAAAAAATAGTCAGCAAACAAATATACTATAGTGGAAATGTGTGAAGTCGCTCTGCTTCTAAAATGCTTTTGCCGCACATTTGATCTTACGGATTGACGGAGCCAAGATGTATACGATCATATGGTCATCAATACCATGTCAATTCATTAGCTTTATTGCCATTACTGCATAAACAAAATAAACAAAAACAACACAAAAGGCGACAGGGCATGGAGACCATGAGGGGCTATGGAATAGTAAAGTTGTTGTAGGTTCATCATCTTTTGATGGGCCTTAAACAAATGAGTTATTCTTCAATAAACAATAATAATTACTGGTCTTGTGGGACAGGGGGTCCACAGAGTTGCACAGCTCATGGCAGGCTGTGGTATATTTTGCTGCTAGTCTACAGCAGTCTTCCCTCTCTCCCAGTGAGGCTGGAAGTCTAGCAGAGTCACTTAGGTAGAGGAAATCAGGGAATATTTTCATTATTTTTGTGAAATATTGGACCAAAGTGATGTCCTCTGCAAAGAGCATCTTTCAGAGGAAACCACTGCAGTTTGAAAATAACAGAAGTCACTAAACCAGCATGTTGGCAACATGATGTTAGGTTGTTACAGTTAACACATCTGGAGAAATTTAAGTAATATGGATGTATTTACTAATGTGCTGGACTGAAATGTCATACCTCATGGTAAAAATGTATAATAGAATTAGCTTTATATTATCCTTGATGTATTCCAGGGAGTTCGTGTGAGCCGTGATCATCATTGGAAACTCTGCTCTCAGCTGTCATTTTCTCCCAAATAACCCTCTGTGTCTGTTTCTTATTAATCTCACCTACTGAGCCTCACCTTCCCAAAGACAAATCTGATCAATATCTCACTTTTCCTGCAGCCACACCGCTCCGCCTCCCGAGCACAGAAATGACTTGTTAAGCTGCCACAAATATTTGTCACAATGTGATGCAGGCTAATGACAAACAGATGGGAGCACTGAGGTGTTTTTTTTTCCTTGAATTGACCCTGTATGGTGCTTAATTTTCTCTCCTGAGGTAAGAGTGGTCAGAAAAGTCTAATATTCTTGTGTTTGTTGCATAAATATCGACAGAAGTATTAGCTAAATCAACTCCAGAGGTGCAGGTAAAGTTTGACACTAATGAAACCAGATTTGAGACCTTAAAAGAAGAATTCTGGTTTTATTAGCGATTTGGGTCATATTATTTTTCAACAAAGTTAATTGCTGAGATCTGGGAATACGGTGACATGGCTAAAAAGACGTCTAAATCTCAGCTATTACTTCTGTGAGTCTGGTGTTATCTCACTCAATAAATGATGGACAAACTACTAAGTTGTGATAAACCTGAGTCATTCTTTAAGGTGGAGAAAACTGTATTCATTTTGCTGAAATGAAAAAAGAGATGAAATGAGAGAGAAAGAGGAAGATTCCTTAGTGTTCCGTATCTCCTAACCTAACCAGCGCCTCTTTGCTCCATTCCCCTTTCAGAATCTTTTCTTCTCCTCATTGTTAATTTATCTACTCATCCCCTCGCCCTCCCTTTTCAAAGGCTTTGTCTTTTCTTGTTCTGCTCTTTCTTCTTTTTGTTAGCAATGTCTCTGAGTCAGTTCAGCTCTTAATGCCAGACCCTCCCGTCACTGCTCGCAGACAGTGTCTATGTACATGCACAGTAGCGTTGTAACAGTGGAAGCCAGAGGGCTCCCCACTGCTCATGGTTTTTGATAAATATCTTAATGTATTGTTGCTTTTGTCCCTCCTTTCTGTCTTTTCTTTTTCACCTGCCTGTGTGGTCTCACACTTTGTACACTTGTAAGGTGGTACCTTAAGGTTTGTATTTTGCTCCTTTGCAGGAAAAAGATTGTCACATTAAAGATGAATTAAAAATTGTTGAATACATACTTCATATTTACTCTTCATGATATTCATACATGCACATATCCTTCATTGCACATGTCAGTAAGCGATTTATGGACCGGGTTTGTTTCGTTGACCTGTGATGAATATGAACTGACTCATAAATAATTCTTTTTTAAGTGTGTATTTTTTAAAACAGAATGTAAATGACTATTATAGATACAAGCCAAAAGTGAAAGAAGGCTGGGATGCAGAGAAAAAAAGCAAACAAATCCGCTTGAATTCTGCACAACCTTGCAATTTTGTCCAATCAATCATCCTAGCTTCCTGTGAGTTCCACCAATCATAGCACTCTCCTGCACAAACGTCATATGCATACGGCTAATCTTTTTTTGCAATTTTCACTTGCTCCTCTAATTTCATTGCAAAAAAAAAAAAAAAAAAAAAAGCATAAAAATTTCTTTCCCAAGAATCCCCCCAAAAAAACAAACCTGTGAAATCCTAGCAGGATTACATAAGTACAAATCTGTCCGCTATTTCAGCACCATGGACAGCGTCATGGATACACAGCACAGTGGTGCTTCTGATATTTCAGAGCCATACTACAAACACAACTGTTTCCACTCTCTCTGTCACCAGAGGATGAATAGGCGCTGGCATCCCCCTTCAAATTGCTCACTGATCAACACGTTTTCTTTACTTTAACTGTACATTAAGAGTTTAGTTGCACAACGACAGACGATGAAATCCCTGAGTTAAGATATTACCGTGTAGTGAATCTGATGTGGGTGTTCATCTTCCCTACCTTGCAGGAGCAGATAGCACAGCGATCAAAGCTGGGTTTCCAGTCCTCCCCATTGCGCCTGATTCCTTCTTCCTGTGGACAGTCGCCGCTGCAGCCCGGACCAGACGTACACACACAGTCGTAGCCTCCCGGGAGGTTCACACACACGCTGTCATTCCAGCAGGTGTGTGTCTGCAAGCTGCACTCATCGATGTCTGGAAGAGAAAGATTGAAACATAGTAAATGAATGTCATTTTTTTTGTACAAAAAATGTGTTTGTAGAATTATCAACAAATGTTAGACAAGGCATGTGTTGCAGCACAAGCTGCATCATTCCCCAGCTTTGCAGAGGGAAATGTTTACCCTTACTAACTCTGTGGTGGATGTGGTGCACATTTACTTTTAATTAAATTTTCTATTTCCTCACATTACGATGGAGCCCGGCAGGTATCAGGGGCAACATTTGTAATAATTTGTGTTGTGCACAGATTAGTATTTCAGCCCTCAAGTCACTTTAATCATTCCTCCAAATGAATAGCGCTCAGTTATTGTAGTGATGTAAACTGAAATTACAGGTTGTTGTGGTCAGTTCGGGTGGAGCACCCAGGGTGTTAGCAGCAGGCTTGCAGCAGTGTTTTAGTATGAGGGTTTCTTTAATTTACTGGAGCGGTTCCCACATATTAGATTTACAAATCATTCTCTGCACAGCATTAAACACATGCTGTAAAAAAACGCAATGCAGAAAAAAAATTAACAGAAAACAAATGAGACTTATGGATGTACTGTATACTTTCAGGTTTTGGATATTAAAGGGACAGTTTGAATTATTTAATATGGGGTTGTATGAGATAATTATCCATAGTCTCTGTATTAGACATTGCAATAGATGTCATTTGGAGAAGCAGATAGGAGTACCAGCATAGAAGCTAAGCAGTGTGTGGACAAGGTCAATAACAAAAGGCATTATAGCTACTTAAAAAAGGGTCCACCTAAAAAAAAGGTCAGTTTAAGTGTAAGTTATATTTTTGATGCTTTACCTAGCCGTCAGATAGCTTTTTCTGAGGGGAAACAGCTGTAATAGGAGCCAAGCATCGCTCCCTCCAAACCAACCAAACTCCATGGGAGAAATCAGTCATTTTACCCAGCAAAACACAGGTTGTACCCCTGCGTCAGTCTTTTAGTTTGTGTTATTGTGTGACTCTGGTGAAAGTGAACTATCCTTTTGATTCACCAAAGAGACACATTAACGCATACAAACTGAGAGATCAAGGCAGCGGTAAACCAGCAACTCCTGTGTTCTGCAAGGTAAAATTACTGATTCCTACCATGGAGTTTGGTTGGTTTGGAGAGAGCAAACTTGTACAATGACGGTTTCCCATCCAAAAAGGCTATCTGACAGTAAAGCAAGGCAGTGAAAATATTCTAAATATAGTGTACACTTAAATTGATACTGACTTTTTTTTAGTTAGGATAAAATACCCTCTGTTGCTGACCACCCATCCACTGCAGTGCAATGCTTAGCTTCTGTGCTATCGAAAAGCATCTCATACATCTCCACATTAAATAATCCAAACTATCTCTTTATTCACAAAACTGTGTTGCTATCCCTTACACATATTTTGAGGGATAGTGTGTTGTGTTTGTTTTGTTATAATGAATTCAAATTTAAAACAAAATGATTTGCATTATAATTTGAGGGAAAAAATTAAGCCATGTTTTACATCCCTTCCCTGTATATACTGCACAAAAATTATACCTGGCATCAAAGCTTCCGTCACATCAATCATAGCCTATATTCGCTTAGTGGGTTCAGTTGAATCATCAAAGGAATGAGACATCTGCTCAGTCAGCCTCTTTCTCACTTTTCCTCTCCAAGAACCGACACGAACAGAGGCAACAGACGGCATTTTCATCTACTTTTCTTTATCAGCGTGGCACAGGAAATGGGGTGCCAAAAGTCTGTCCCTGCCTTTTATCAAGCCATGACATTTAACACTCTTTATCCTCATAAATGTGAGCTGTTCAGAGAGAAAAAGACCAAAGTCCCTTCAACAGTAGTGCCGCTGCTCTCCCCTGCCAGCACCTGCTGCCTACAGACATCGATCACGCCCACGCAACACTGACAGCACGCTACTAGTGTTGCATTAACAAAGCCCTGAAGTAGAAAAACTGAAACAAAAAAATAAATAAATAAAAAGGATCATATTTTTTGCTTGCATGTTTAACTCTGGCCATATTTTCACACTGTGAGAAACATGGTCAACAAGTCCAGTTACTTTCTAGACAGCTGAATCAGATGGGAAACTGTGAGGACTGTTACAAGTTTACAAAGCTTGGTTTCCACACATCCCTGTTTCTCTGCTGATAAATGTCAGACTCAGCTCTACATGATCAGAATTTAGATAGACTTTGTTATTTTCAGGTGATATCATTTTGAATTTGAATGCAGCCTCTGTGCATGTGACTACTTCTGCCTGATCACTGTGGACTACAGGTTTGGGATTACTTATGTTATGTTATTACATACAGGGATAAAGTGAAACCTGAACTTTCTTGGATGTTGTACCACAAGTTAAGAAAACCTCAAATTCCCTTGCTGTGTCCATCAGGGACAACCTTAAAGGGATAGTTCACCCAAACATGAAAACTGAGTCATTATCTACTCACACTCATGCCAGTTGAGGGTTGGATTTATTTTGTTAGTCTGCAAAACACTGCTGGAGTTTCACAGGAAAACAGTGCTGCAAATTCTCCCCAACAATGGAATTGAATGTAAAACACAACAGAATGAAAAACATAAAATGCTTCCATACTGCTTTTCTGGCATAATCCAAGTCTCCTAAAGTCCCGGCATGCCGTTTGCACACAGTCACACACACACACACACACCCAGTTCAGATGTTGTGCATGTGCACATGAACGTGGCTCCAAGCTAAAGATCTACAGTGAAGATTCAGGCTAAAAACATGGTGTAAACTTGGCATGTTGAGGCTTTAGGAGACTTGGATCACACCAGACAAGCAGTATGAAGGCATTTTATGGTTTCTTTCCAGTTGTATTTTATGTTTAAAAACTGTTCACCATTCACTTCCACTGTTTGGGAGATTCTGCAACACCGTTTTCCTGTGAAACTCCAGCAGTGTTTTATGGACTAAAAAACTAAAGCCATCCTTCAGTCGGCATGAGGGTGAGTAGATAATGACTGTGTTTTCATTTTTGGGTGAACTATCCCTTTAAAAAAAAAGCTATCTTAGCCCCCACACTCCACCACATCTGGTGATATTGGACCCAAAATGTTCCAGCTGTAAAATTAGTAGTCGTCTTAAGTCTATAATAAAGCTTTCAGTTATCACTGCCACAATTTATTTCAAATTTTTGTTTTCCCTTTTTTCCTGTTTAAAGGCTGTGTTTGCTGCACTGTTGTTGTCTTTGTCTGTTGGTTTGTATTGTCTTGTCTGTTTTAAAATTAAAATAAAAAATGCTGATCACACACAACAAAAGACTGGAAATTCAGGCTTGGAACTGTATGTCATGTGGCTCACTTCATATGTCTACGTAGAAATAGTTATTTACAATGTTACTGACACTGTTAGAGTAAAGTACATGAATATTTTGACCGAACACAACACACGAGACCAGAAGTACAAGCTGATGAAAGTGACTATTTCTCTTCCCATTGTAAAATCAGTCAAAACATCCATGCATTTCCTAGAGTAAAGACTACATATAAACAGAATAAAGCCACATGTGGTGGGACTGCAGATCTGTTTTGCTAAACGCAGTTAGTTAAGACATGTCGCAATAACAGAAATAAAGAGAGGACTGAGGGACTGTGGAAGTTTGTAGAGGACAGAGAATACAGCTAAGATGTTGGAAAAAATTACTCTAGAAGTGAGCATTGGTGATTTTTTGCAGATATTGGCAAAACCAAGGTACATTTTACAATCCCGTCTCATCAGTCTGCATACAAATAGCACAACTTCACACTTTCTGTGTGTAGCGCATATGCCACTGTCCACTTTTATGTACAGCTGATACGCCTGTCCTTCCTATTAATAGATTCATAGCCAGGTAACCTTTGTCGTCATGGTGACAAAAGCAAACATGGTTCACACTGTGAGATGGTTGCAGTTTGGTTAGGTTTGGGCAACAAATCACATCATGCACATCTTGCGATGCAGGTAAAGTTACTGTGTGTTACTTAAATCTTTAAATTGCATCGACTTTTGGTTTCACACAGGATACGAGCCCTGGCTTCCAGGGTAAAAAGTCCCATGGTTGCTTGACCTATCCAATCTCCCCACTTCCTCTGTATGCACACTTTCTCACTCTTTATGCAGCATCATCTGACTTTTTTTTTTTTTTTCAAGGGGACAACTTGGAATTTCACCTGCACACAAAATCTGACATTGCAAAACAACAAAGTCAAATTTTGCACCCCTCTTAAAAGTCTAAAGTTGTCTTATTTGTATGCAGACTGAAGAGACTGAGCTCACATTTTCATGTGTTTTTGCATGCTCACAAAGTAAACATTGTTTATCTCTGTTAAAATCATGAGGGCCTCAGTTTTTACTAGCAAGTGTTGCAGTACTTATATCACTTGCCTACTTCTTTTAAATAAAAAGACAGTAAGTCCCACAAACTAATTAAAAAAACTCTTGGTTGTTGAATTTCTTAAAAAAGAATCAGAAAAATTGGTCAGAAATGGACGCAGAATCCAAGAATAAGTTGATTTATGGTTGTATAATTAATTATCATTAAAAATGTAATGCTTTAAAAGCAGCAAAAATACATAATCTTTTCCATATACGTATTTAAATCTGTATTGATGTTGTATTTTACTTTGTTCATATTTGTTGTGTGTGAAGCACATTGAACTTACACTGTATGGAGTGTGCTATAGAAATATTACTTGACATGTTAAGCCAGATTTTTTCACGTAGGTTAAGAGCCTCTGGCAGACGTTGCTCACACTGTAAACACCATGCAACATGAAGTCTCTTCAGTGGAGAATGATGATGTTATCCGGCAGGAAGAGTTACTCTGGTTGGACGTGAGGCTTGGCCACACCAGCCCCAACAATACACTGAGACACTGCTGTATACACAGTCTAATTGGTTGCTGTATCCAGTTTGCTGGGTACATAGAGAGGGGAAAACAGCTCAGCCGAGAACTTATTGTGCCTGCGACAGACTATTT
This sequence comes from Lutjanus erythropterus, assembly GCF_056507025.1. Taxonomy (NCBI): domain Eukaryota; kingdom Metazoa; phylum Chordata; class Actinopteri; order Lutjaniformes; family Lutjanidae; genus Lutjanus; species Lutjanus erythropterus. Next base: position 6,934,739 of record NC_139317.1, on the reverse strand, counting down.
GCATACAGTAAATGAAATCCCCATCAGCCAGACAGACATACTGTACCTCCGCTGGTGAAGGATTAATGCTCTTCATGCTACATTCACCACATTCAGCCACAAGCTGCTGCTCGCAGATGAAGCGTACACTTACACGTAGGCTGTGAAAGGCAGCCTTACAACCCAACACAAAAGCCCCCAGGAGAAACCAGCTGAGCACAACCAACCATATGAAAAAACTTACACTCGCACCTACATGTGCTGTTAGACATGAAAGCACTAATCCGGCACTGTATGAACATGACAACAAATATTCACACAGGCACAGACACACACACACACATGGAAACACGACAAATAAATCCCTCTGACAGATGTTGGTAATTAGAAATCATCAGAAAGCTCAGTATTTGAGTATTTAAATATTTCTTTGGTGTATCTCCAGGCAGCACATATGGAAAGGTCATGTACATCACAGAGAGAGCAGAGAGAAAATGATGCACACACCCTGTTGTGAAGGGAGACCGTGGGAGTTTATGGTGTATTATCCTCATCTCTATGCACAATCTGTTTATTAAAGCCACCTGTCTCTCCCTAAAGCATTAGGCATAATAAATATGTTTTGAGATGCAGCCCATGCAGCTCCTCAGTCAAAGAAATAAAGCAAAAGGGCTGCGGCTTGCAGCTGCTCCGGTCCTCACCACAACAATATGCAATGCAACACAATGCAACGTAACACAATGTAGTGAAAACTTAAAAGAGAACAAGGTATTGTGACAGATGAATACAATCGTAAAGACCCTTTTCACAGCTGACGGAATTGACTTGAAATAGCAGGATAAACACAGGTGTTATCAGTGATACTCAATAAAAGTCCCAGTCCATTCAGGGCAGCAGGGCTTTTCCGGTAAGCAAATATGCACAATGGAACAGAACGTTTATTAGAATCATTGATATTCCATGTCAAAATGACTACCGCAAAAGGGTGTATAATATTAACATTAGAAAGGAAGCTGTTCTGGTAGATTTGAAAGTAGTTCAGGGAGATTCTACTGTACAAAGAAAATAGTTCCTACATGAAACTGCTCACAAGAAGGTCTGTGGATTATATATTTTTTTGTTTTGAGCACCACAAGCCAGTTGCCATTTAGTCCCATTTTATTGGAAGGAAGGCAGACATCTCTACTGCCTTCAAAACTCCACAACTCGCACCAAAAATATCTAGATGGATAAATATCACTACAGGCCAGAATTTCTATTCTTGATATCAGGGTGAACTGTCCCTTTAATTTCCCAACATATCAAACTGAAATATTACGGCACAGTATTTTAACACAAGTTACTGCAAGAATCTTAGTGTTAGGTCTACATTGTGAAAAATAAATGCACATAATGTTGACATATTGCAGCAAAGCACTCACTCACACACAAAGAAGCAATAAACAACAATTCAGTGTAACACAAACACACACTAAGAACAGTCATTTGTTTTATGTAGAGTGGTTCGATATGACACCAATAACTGAAAATGCCTCTGATTCTGCCTAAAATCTTGGTATCAGTATTAGTGAGTACATGAGTCTATGTACCAATCCAATACTATGTAATTTATTAACCTCGAAACAGAACGCTGCTGCTTCCCAGGAGTCCCTGTATGCCTTTTTTCACCCCCAGGAAGAAGTCATGCTCTATGGCAACAATTCCAAATTTTTCCTGGCAAGGCCTCCTAAATAGCATTAGCTGATGGCCGGGGGTCCCGCTCTGCAAGATATCTCTTTTCAGCCTTCGTATGTTGCTTTTGTTGAAAGCGACGCTCGAGTTTGGACGGTTTAAAACACTCGGAGCAGAGGATGCATTTGGGGCACCCTGTTATCGATCTGTTCACCCTGTAACTTGGTTTAGTCTATATTTTATCTGTTTTTTTTAACTTTATTTGAGTGATATTCTGCCTTGCAGTAACCCATCTGCTTCTTGGTTGTGCATTTAAATCGTGACGGGAAAAGGAAAGTAATTTCCTCTCAGTGAAAATTGTAATCTCCTCGATGCTTAAGACAAATTGCCAAAAGCGAGGCAACGAGATGCAGCAGTGAAAGCTGGTGTTTCTCAGGCTAGAAAACGAACTTGCACGGGGGAAAGCACCTGAGGTTGAAGCCGGGTCGTGTAATGCCCCGTTGACCCCCTGATGAAGGAAAAGTAGCAAAACTGTCCTTTATATTCATACTATAAATATAAAAAATGTCAATTTGATGGCGATCTGCATGAAAAATACAGAAAAAGAAAGCAATTCCCACTGTACGTCTGGTTTCACTTTAGTTTTCTATTGACTTTTATAAACTTTATTTTAAGCAACTACAAGGAGGCCCCTGTGGACAAAAGCTGAAGCGTTTCCTCTGCCATAACCACAAACTACTTTCTTTGAACTGGCAGACATTAATAACGATATAGTTCATACAGAGGCAAATAAACACTTATAAACTAATTTGTAATGGCTTTAAAGTACATTTACTTTCACCTAAATTTACTAAACTTTGTAGTGTTCACTGTGCACCCAGTGTCCCTTGACTACTTATCTATGTAAGTTTTCCACATGCAGAAAAAAAACAAAAAAACAACGGTATATGGGCGTGTGAGAAGTGTCTCTTTGAACAGACACTTTGAGCGTAGCCCTAAACAGAAAATGAGGAAGTGCACTTCACAGATAAAAGACCCTTATAGATTCATGTGTCACCCAGCAGGACGCCCCGAGAGAAGCGCAGCTAGTTGCTCCATGTGCCAAACACAAATTAGCACCAACATTACAACAAAGCGCTCCGTTCATTTGAAAAACACAACAAATCCTTTAACTGGGAAGCCCTTTTTCACGGGGCACACGTCCAAAATCCGAGTGAATAATTCTCCAATTTGCAGCAGCAAAACACAGAATATTAACGCTTGATTTTTATGTTAGATTGCTTTCATCAACCCATTACCATACCCTTAGGAAACACAGTTTTTTTTTTTGCAGAAATAACGTGGGAAAGTGACGCTTTTTGGCTTTTGATTTGCATCTGAAAGTTTAGCTGAAAACTGTGCACGCATTTCTGAAATATCCTTCAACGGAAAAAAAAACAAACAAAAAAAAACCCTACCCTCTTTACCAGATTAAATTACGTACACAATTACTGATATAAATAAACACAAACAAAGTGAGTTTCTGCTTTCCCAAAACATTATCCTCTTCTGGCTCACTAATTATCGTCCCTCGTGCTATCTGCTGTTTCCTGCATGGCTGTCACATTCTCTTGGCCACCATGCAGCTGTTTATGTGCACTGATGGCTGCTGCTGCTGCTGCTGTCTGCTTTCAGCTGGCTCTCTTATTACAAAATCCCACTTTCTGTTTGGTTGAGTCATGAGAGGCTGTTGGGGGGGGGGGGGGGGTATTGTGGAGGGGGGAAAAAATCCTGTTAAATTGTCATTTGTACTTATTTCCCTGGCTGACTTCCAGCCTAATACTTGCACAGCCGGGGGAGTAAGGTGGTGGATATACTGTACCGTCACAGCTACATGCACTTGTCTGGTTGAAGAGTGACACACACACAGACACACATTATGACTCACTCGTATTTATGCTGTACAATCTAGAAAAGCAAAGTCATTAATTCCATTAATCTTGCTATAAAAATGCAAGTAACAGCTTTTACTAATCACATTATACAAATCATATTTCAAGTCATGACTGTTTGTTGAAAGCCTCAGCAATCAAGTAAGTTAATGTCCAATTATACTTGTGATTGATGTGACAAATGTCTCAGTCATGTTTTTTTAATACCATCAACAATAGCATCTCTCTGATAGCATAAGTTTTTGTTTGTAGAAAAAAACTGAGGCAACCCATGTCAGCACTTTACTTTACCTGCTTAACAAGAATCCTTTGGCAAAAACAGTCATTTTACCTTACAGAACACAGGAGTTGTTGGTCTGCCGCTGCCTAGATTGGTTGGTTTGTTCGTGTTATTGTGTGACTTCTGTTAATCCGAAGTAACCTTTTAAAACACCAAAGTCACACAATAACACACACACAAAAAGATCTATTGAGGCAGAGGTAGACCAGCAATTCCTGTGTTCTGCAAGGGAAAATGACTGATTTTGTCACTGGAGTCTGGTTGGTTTGGAGAGAGAGTGATATTTGACTTATATAACCTGTTCAAAGAGCCTCTAAATATAGCATAGACGTATTATTGACAAGTACCTCATACAGCCCTTCTTCAAATAATACGAACTATCCCTTTAAAGGAAACTAATCATCATCAACTTTATTTCGATGAACCTACTCCTAATATTTGCATAACTGTAGTGACGCACATTAATTAGCATTTTTAAGGGTGATTTTCTGGAAATTCTGTTAAAATTTGTGCTAAATTTGGATGGAAACTTGCCTATCATCTTTTCTTCAAGGCATCTTCAAATCCTACATGAAGAGGCTTTAATGGGAAAAAAAAGTATCTTCTGTCTATCAAAAAGACCAGTTGAGACTGAAAGCTAAAGTCAGCAGGGATTCATTTTTATATTCGATTCAAATGTCAATAGAAACTTCTCAAACCACTTCTGCAACATAGTCCATCTCTCTGCTGTTGATTTGTATGTTTAGTTTGTACCAAACGTTAACTTAGTAAATATGCCACTTCTGCTGGAGATTAGGAGCTATGATGTGACACAGAAGTTGTTTATTTACCTCTGTTGTGGAGAAACGACAAGTATAAGAAACATACTGAACATAAGGACCACAGCAGAGAAGTGGATTATGTTGCTGGGATTATTTTCTACAGAAGGTTTGATACTTTATTTTGCCATGACTTTGGAGACCAGTGGAATACATTATAACAGCTGTGAATCCATGCTGAGCACAGCTATCGTCATATTCCTTTAAAGAGAAGCGGTGAGGGACACCAGCACCTGAGCTACAAAAAATATTTTAGCCACTTAAAAAAAGTGATATCAGTTTAAGTGTACACTATATTTAGAATATTTTCACCACTTTGCTGTCAGATAGCCTTTTCCAACAAGAAACCACCGTTCTATAAGCAAAATATATCGCTCTCTCCAAACCAACCAAACCCCATAAGCGAAATCAGTAATTTTACCTCACAGAACAGCAGAGTTGCTGGTGTATGGCTGCCTTGATCTATTCGTTTGTTTGCATTATTGCGTGACTTCGGTGAATTCAAACTAACCTTTTAAAACAGAAGTGTCACAATAACACAAACAAACTCACTGTTCAAAGCAGCTGTAGACCAGCAGCTCTTGTACTCTGCAAGCTTAAAATGACTGATTTCGCCTATGGATTTTGGTTGGTTTAGAGAAAGCAATGTTTGATTTATATAAGAGCCACTTCCCGTCGGAAAAGGCCGCCCAACGGCAAAGTACAGCGGTGCAAATATTTTTGATGTCGCATACACTTAAACTGATATTGATCTTTTTAGGTGGACCTTTTTTGAAGTGGCTAAAATACAGTTTACTGCTGACCCTGTCCACAGCAGTACACCGCTTAGCTTCCATGCTGGTACTCCTCTCTGCCTCTCCAAACTGGGGGCACGTGGACAGGCATCTACTGACTATTGGTAAGTACCTCATACGTCCACACTTCAAATAATCCGAACTATCCCTTTAAGAAAGATATGCGTTTAAACCTTAAACTGTTGTACTATATCTGTGATGTTACACACACTTTCTCTCAGCCTGCCTTGTTGCCTTAAATGTATTTTTCCAACCTCATATAAAAGAAAACTTTGAGACCTAGTTTTACAGTTAGATGTTAAAACTACTGGTGTTAATATTAGTTAATAATAATTAATAATCTGTATGTTTCCGCTTCTCCATTGATGGCGTAGTCCATTTATGATTGTTGAACTTCAACACACAACTGGCTTGTGTTTTGTTTTTGTCAGTGAAACTATTCTAGGATGGGTGTCTCTTTCTCTAGCTTTGAATTATTATTAACAAGTTGTACATTTACTGACACTTTCCTGTAGTTTTGTAAGACAGATTTGACTCTTGAACCATCATAGTTAGGTTCATCTCCACTAAGTGAAGAGAAGAGAGTTTACTGATACCAAAATGTTGATTATAATTAGCAGTAGAAGTTGTGATGGCATATAGGTGACTGAATTCAAATATTTAAAACTCTAATTGGATGCAAAACACACTGTGTCTTACTTTGAGACATTGTGAGCCAGTGATTCTGCCTTTAAAGATGCTCTGGATGGTGTTCAATCTGTGTGGTAATGTGACACGAAGCTGCTGTCTGTCACTTTTCTTAAAAATTGAGTTTGAGCGAAACCACTGTCTGGGGGAATTTGCTGAAATTACACCTCTCCCCTTGAAGTAAATGAATCAAACCGGACTGCTGATGTTGCATTTTGATTTAAAGGTTAAGTGAAAGCTGAAGCGTTCCGCTCAGCCAAGCGGGCCTGTTTGCTGCATCCATTACAACTTTTCACTGCTGCAAAAATAAGAGCAGTGCCTTGGATTTGATGAGTGATATTTAGATATTGAGCTCCTGCTCTCATACAGGCAAAATGTCATCTGTAATATGCTGAACCAGTGAAAATCCTAAAGTTCAGGTAATGTCAGTAAGCAGCTGTGCTTATGTTTATTGCTATTAGCAAATGTTAGCATGCTAAACTAAGATGTGAAGATGTGACCGTGGTAAATATTGTTATACCTTCTAAACATCAGTGCCCAGTTGCATAAAAAGACTTCCCAAAAAGATTTCCCATAATTTTTCATCCAAGGATGCCTCGGGAAAAATGAGTTGCATAAAATCACCATTAGGATTTCCTTTGGATGTTGTTGGAAAAACTGTTTCTTGTTTTAAGTGTTTGCCTTTACCTACTTTAGTATTTCATTATGAGTTGCCAGAAACAAGACATTTTTCCTCAGAACATTTTAAGAGACCCACAACAGTCCTTTAAAAGTGAAATCATTTGTAAAACATAAGGCAATGGCCTAATTTATGGTGATTGATGAGAAGGAGAAAATATCAAGAAGCACTTTTCAGGACACTGAGTAATGCTAGCACCTTGTTAGAGTATAGACTTAACGTCAGCACTAGCAACTCTGTAGCTCGCCAAACAACGCAACTCTGTCTCATATATTAATGTTAGACATATTGTTTTATTGACATTTTTTTGTCAACTCCTGTCGATATTTGGCCATCTTCTTTCTTGCTCTCACTAATATTTTCATATTTCTTCGTTACTTCATCTATGGTTCATTTCACAGCCGACTTCACACATTCGTTTTGTCAGTTGGTTGTCAGTCTACTTCTTGCCACATCTTCTGCTGGTGCATATTTTTTTATGGCTGCATTAAATTTACTTTGGATTATGCATTTGTGCTTTTCATATTCTTTTGGGACAACAACATTCTCATCTTCTGTCCACTTTGGCTTTGTTTTTCTTTTTGTATTCTCTTTGTCTTCCATTTTGGAGAAGCCAGCTAACATGGCTAACAAGTGTGTCAGCTAAGCTAGCTATAGAATGAGTGTCATATGCTGTAGTATGACAGTGAGTGCTGTGAAAGCTCTTAGTCTAAAAACTTAGGCAAGGAGACAACCTAAAAGGCTTTATACAACACTTCTAAGTGAAGCCCTGAGCTTAAAGAAATATTTTGCTGAGGAGAAAAACATAACTTTGAAATTTAAGGCACACCATGTTGGAGTTGTCATTGTGATCATATAAAGGCATGTTATTAAGTTAGCATTGAGCTCCAGACACTGCTATACATTGCCAGTGTGAAAGCTTTCTTAGCCCGGGTCTAGTAGCTCTCTCAGCCTGGGGCTAAGTGCAGTTTGAAAAGCCCTTTAGACTTCTCGATGTCTAGGTTATGGTAATTGTCATTTTAACAAATTAAATTGCATTTCAGTGTGCAGCAGGTCATAACTGCACATAAAAGTATAAGCATTAAAGTGTTGTTGAAACAACAGTTATTTGTAACATAGATATTTTAAAAAGTTTTACTTTTTAACAAAATTTAGCCCACTTATTATCTAGATGTGTGGTTGTCTTTTGACCTGTAAATCACCAAATCAGTGCCTGCTGGATGGGACAGTTGAACCTTGTTAAGAGGTGTACAGCCATCGTGATCATACAGAAATGTTGTGATGATCCATCTCTCTCTTTGTTTCCTGCATTAACGCTATCACCAAAACAACCAACGAGTCACAAAACCATTAAATAGTTTGCTGCAGTTTTGTAACACATGCAACTCTCTTACACTGAACTTCAGAAAAAAAAAAATCTTTTGTTGTTACACCAGTTAGGACAAGAAGTGGAATGTAGTCAAGATTAACAAAGTGATGAGTCAAACTATTTTAAAACAGAGCCACTTGGTAAGCATAAGAAGTGCATGGATTTGATTTCAGCTCTTCGCCGCCTCCTAAGACTTTAATCTGACAGAGTAGCAGAACCAGTATCTGGGTGTGGGAGTGACAGCAGCAGCATCTAACCTGAAGTAAACTGCTGAAATTGTATTGATTTATTTCTCCTATGTTTTAATTTTTGCTCTATGATTGGAGCTCGCTTTCTGGCTACTGTAGGAATCATCAACATCATGATATAGGAGGGAAAAAAACAGTACTGTACACAAACTGTTCACATGGAATTGCATCGTAAAATGGTGGAAATGCAGATTATTTAGCAAGCTGCTTGCAGTTTGAATGTATGGCTGTTAATCATTGATTGTATAGGAAGGACTTTGACTGTGCTTTCCTTCTCTAAGCCTTATCAACACTGTTTTGACACAGGAAGCGCACACATCTGGCCCTTCCCTGTTTACGTCTGTAACTCTGCCTCTCTCTGGCTTTGTGAGCTGGGCACACAGGACACAAATGTCTGATGTGTGTTCCTCATGAATATCTCATTAAGAGGTTGTGTGTGTGTGTGGATTTCACACTGCATGGTTAGATCTCGAGCTGTGAAGGTGAGAGAAAAAACTCTGATTAGCCTCCTTGTAAAACTGCTGGATGGCATGTTAGAGCAAACACACATGCTCCCATACATAACATCACAGTAAGTGCTGATACATGTATATGCCGGATTTTTCAAAGAGGATAAATGACACAAAGAATGGCAATCAAGGGATCATGTTGGAGATCAGACATAAAAGCCACTTGAAGAAGAAGCAGTGACAGTATTCAGAATTTCTGAGTGAAAAAAAACACGGGAAGAGAGAGAAAGGGGGTAAAGTGTGTAGTAAGTAGGCGGGGAGCATGCAGAGGTTGAGAGCTGGTATTTCAAACAGTGATAAGGATGTTTTCAATTCAACGTCTGCTCACCAATGCAGGAGCTCCCATCGAGCAGGTAGGAGCCATTGTCATGGAAACCACTTCTGCATTCACAGTGGTACCAGCCGGGCAGGTTGACACAGCGGGAGTGGTTGTGGCACTCGATCAGGCCCTCTGCGCACTCGTCGATATCTGAAAGACACAAACACACACTGTAGCATCAGCATCAGTCTGAATTATTCTCCTGGCAATGAACATAATCCTGAAACTTCAGCTCATTTGTGTCTTCTTTGCCTGCTCTTTGATCTGTGCTAGCTGCAATGGTGGAGGTTGATCCAATCAGACAAACCGCCACCACAACAGCAGAGCTGGGTCAGCGGCTGCCCACATTACACAGCCGACATTCTCTGCAGCCTGTCTGCCACAGCAGGGATCAAAGTCTTTCAGAAATCACACCATTTGGCACCAGAGTTGTTTCCCTTCCTGTGCTTCTGTATTTCTTCTCCTCGCTCATTCTGCCGTTTCTACTCGGCACGCTTTGTCTCTGGCATGCCGCGTGCATACACATGCCCGGCCCAGAGGCGTTAGGTCCTCGCTCCTCCTCGGGAGAGTTAATCTCTCTCATCCATTATGTATGGTGTGAGCTCTGCTCCTCATCTGCAGCTCTCTTGCTTCTAGCTGTAAGACCCGACCTGCGCACACGCCCCTTCCGTCAAAGCGTGACCTTCAGTCATACCTTCAGTCGCTTAAATGCGAACCATAGCAAACGAGCAAAGGTAGCGCGGGACTGCTTGTTAACCGTCATGCCTGTGTGTATCTCACATAGTCGCTGAAGGGTGAAAACATCATATTTCGAGCAAATCAACAAGGACAAGTGCAGTAGTTTGTAGCTTGACTAGCAGCAGAGAGTTTTTATGAGCAAGCAGAGTGCTTATGCTAGCGGAGTGCTTATTGCTGGTGTGTTTCCTGTAAAACAGGCAGCTACAGGGAAGGACTTGACGCAGACATTGATTGGTGTTTAGTCAATAGCGCTGTGCGCCATGCAGCTAAAACGGACTATGGATATAGGAAGGAGAGCTGTCATATTAGCTGGCTATTCTTGGAGCGAAAGCAACCTGTGAACAAAACAGCCTGTGACACCAACAGAGACCAGTTTGACAACAGGGAATAGGCCACAGTACCAAGGTGGTTTCCTTGCCAGGTTTGACTCCTGGGACCCTGGGGCTGAGTCACAGCTAACCAAGCTAACAGCAACTAGCAGTTAGCAGTTATTTCATTACATGGCTTTGTTAAATACTTGACCAGACCGTTGCCATGGACACAATTCTGATCAAAGACTCTTGAGGAGCAATAAAGCCATTTTTGAATCCATATTATTATTTTCTAATCATTATTTTGCATCATTATTTATTTTTTATGGTAGGTAACCATGTAATAAGCAGGATAATGTACAATGAGCAGGTCAGTATTGTGAAATAAACCTCTTCAGGATGATTAAACTCCTCCCTGCACCCTGTCAGGGTTTATTTCACATTAATGACCTGCACATCATCCTTGACTGAGCAACAAGTAAAGCTATCTTGCCATCAGGAAACTCCATAAATGATCTTGGTATTGTATTTACAGTTAATTGCATTCACAGTTAACTACATTCAGAGCAAAGTACGCTGCGAAATCTGTCTGCCAGAAAACTAATTAAATCACAGAGAGCTGGAGCAGCTGGAATATCAGAGGGGGAACCAGAAAATATTTTCTTGATAAAATATGAACCCGCTCTGCCCAAATCAGTGAATAAAGTTGTGCTTTTGTGCAGTGAAGATCTCCAGGCTGCTCCAGTGAACTGAAATGAAAGTGGATTCTGGTGACTTTTTGTTTTTCTTCCCAACTGTAAGTGATTAAAATCTGATGATGAAAGCAGTAAAAACAATGATATAAGTGAAGCAATGCTCACAAATGATGTTATGCACTGTATTGTCACTACTTCAAAAGAAGTACCTGTGGTTCCATTAGGGAGGACTAGACAATATTCATGCAGCTTAGAGAGACGGATGCATCTTCTCAACATCACAGTAGGTTGTGTCTCTCAATTGAATACCAGTCCGCCTCATTCCTTGTTTTCATTTACACTTGACAGCCCAAGACGCTTGAATCCGATAAATATAAAAAGATGAAAGCGTTTTTGACCTAGTAAAACTCCTGGTAAGACAGCAAACTCATTTCCCAAAATGTTGGAACATTCCTTTAATCAAAGTTTTTCCCTTTGAGAAAGTTGTGTTTATCTTTGATACATATGTTCTTCAAGAATCCGACTCTTATCTGCACAAATCCAAACTTGGTTTATCATTTCAAAGCATCCACTGAGAATAAACACACGCTGAGGTGCAGACCTGTGTGAGTTTAGAGTCGATCAAAACAAGTTTTTTGAGAATAATATGAATTTTAGTTACAGGAGAGAGGTGTCGAGGTCAGCACACATTCACTCAGAAATGAGTCAGTGCAAGCTTAGATCGATCAAAACAAGTTTTTTTTTTGAGGATGATGTGAATTTTAGTTACAGGAGGGATGTGTTGAGGTCATTGTACATTTAAAATGAGTCAGGGCTATGTAGAGGTGTAAAGAAATAGAAAGGATTTGAGTAAACTGTGAGGATGATTTGAATGTTTTGTATACCTTCTTTTTATAGTGATTATGTTGTAAAGTCATTTGACTTAATTATGGGCTACACTTTATATTAAGAAATAGGAAACAATTACCTTTTACACTTCATCTATAGCATTAAACCCATGTGCCTAATAGGACCTAATGCCTGCAGATCTCCCATGTGATGCCAAAAGAGCTCTGATCCATCCCTGTTGGCCCCATGTTTGAAAAAAATGCTGCGCTCTTGGATGCCCCTATGGTACAATCCCCTCTAGAGTGGCCTAATATTCAAGACAATGTGGTGAAGTCCCCTCCAGGATGCCCTTCCAGTGGAGAAAACATGATAAAGTGTCCTCTACAGTGGCTCACTGTCTAAGACAACATGATAAAGTACCCTCTAGAGTGCCCTTCCTTTGGAGAATATGTGATAAAGTGCCCTCCAGAGTGTCTTTCAAGTTGCCAAACATGATAAAGTTCCCTTACAATGGAGAAAATGTGATAAAGTACCCTCTAGTGTGACCCGGTGTCCAAGATATTGTCACAATTCCAGAATTTTAGACTCTGATACAATACTAGTATTAAAAAAAACAATACTTCCTTCGACAAAAAAGAAAAAGAACAATCTGCACTGTGCTAGTACAGAAAAAGTCAGTGAACCCTGTCTGATCTCACTATGCTCTTTTTTTTAATAGCTTCAGTACTTTTGAAACTATCAAATATTAGTAATGCAGTATTGAAGAAGTATTGAGTTATGGTTACTTTGATAATCTTAGTCTGAGACAACATGAGAAAGTGCCGTCTAGGATGCCAGTCCATTGGACAGCCTACGGTCCAGTTCTGAAACTCACATAGCGCATTTAAGGTGCTTTTGCTAGTGAACAGGGCACTCAGACCGGTCTGCAGCCCCTTATGCACCAAGCTGCGGTGCACTGTGTGTTCTGACACCTTTCTATCATTATGAACATGACCCTTTTCAGCAGTTTGTGGTACAGTAGCTCTTCTGTGGGATCAGACCAGGCTGGCCTTAGCTGCATTAATGCATCAATGAGCCTTGGGCGTGCACATAACCCTGCTGCCTTTCCACCTAGTTGCCCTTCCTTGGAGAACTTGTGATAGGTACTAACCACTGTAGACCAGGAACACCCCACAAGACGCTCTGACCTGTTCATCTATATGACCATTTTGTCGTTGCTCAGATCCTTAGTAGAAATGAGATTCCTAGAGATTCATATTGCAATTACAGTTACCAAAATTCTCAGTTGTCGGGATGATTATGTATTGTTAAATGTGCTGAAAAGTGCTGATACACACACTGAAATCATTTCATCAAGTCCTTGGCGATGACACAACAATAATACTCGTTGTCACAAATTTTATTGCCATTTATCATTAAACCAATTATCGTTTCATCTCTAATCCTTACACTCGCCCATTTTTCCTGCTACCAATTACTGGTGCACAGGGACATCATTATTTGGAGGATCAGAAGATGCCGTGGTGTTTACTGGAAGTCATGTAAAACTGGGAAAATGTTCTATTTTATAGACTAATATTAATTGGCAATGCAACTGTTGTGCCTTCATAGCATCAACATGATTTAATAGTGGCAAATAACAAATTATGAAATATATTTCCACATCCTCATACTGTACTTTCTCTCTTTTTATTTAGAACAAAACAGAATTTTACAAACTGTTTGAAGCAAACCACCACCTTCCCTTTAACTGGGGGGAAATTGAAAAATCTGATATACTAGTATATAAATTGTCCTTCATTTGAATGGAATAACCTCGGTGCATTAACTCTGTGATTGATTAAGGTAGGTGCAACCTTTTTAATAATCGAGGTTATCATGCAGCTGATGTTTTCAGAATAATAATGAGCAACCCGGACAGAAAATATCTGTTTCCATTACATTATTTGTTCTTTACTGAATGAAGTATTTGTATTCGGGTGCATCCCTGCTTCCTGACCGACTGTTCCCTTGCTGTCTAATACATGCCACCCCTTGACAGGTATCATGGTAATGAGATGATCGATGTTATTCACTTCACCTGTCAGTCGTCTTCATGTTGCGGCTGACTGGTGTATAGCTAACCCCGCGAGAACATTTTACATATGGCATCAACATATAGGTGCAGCTTCTCCAGCCATTAACATTTAACCCAACTAACCCTCTGATCTGGAATCTATGAACATTTTGTTTGTTATTCCAGCCTTGTTGTGAAAGTCACGGTTGATACCTTTGACCCTAGCTTAAAAACACATATTTATCTCCAGACAGATAAAGGAGAGCCTCAGGGTGAGCTGTTTAGCAGTGTGTGTTGCGGTCGCGCCGTTAGCCCGGTGTGCTCGAGGTAATAAGACGTGACAGCTGCTGGGAGGGCTGCCCTCTGTCAGCCTCTCAGGTCAGAGATCCGGTCAGAGCTACACCAAAAGATTCCCTCTCTGACATCCCACTGAAACATACCAAGATTAGAGGTGACAGGTGGCTGAGAGCAGCTAACCCTTTAACAAAAGAGCAGTGCTGGCTGGGAGTGTGCATGAGAGGGCATATGTCCGTGGGCTTCTGCTGGTTATACTGCGTTCAATCCAGGAGCAATTAGACTCCTTCAGCACAGTTTCAGTGCATCATTAAGTTTCAAACATGGATTCACTCTAACAGGAATAATTTTTGTAATTGGTTAGTATATAGCAAAAGTTATACAACTGTGGTCCAGATTTAATTAAACATACACATTACACCAAGGCAAAAAACACTATTCAACCCTATGAATCACAGTGAATGGATGTTTTTTACATCTCAACTTTAGACACATAAAAGGGCGTGAATATTAGATAAAACAATAGTGTCTCTGTGCAGGTTCCCACCCCGGCAAAAAAGACATGATCCTTCACTGGCTTCCCACCCACAAACACAGTGTTACACAAAACCAAACGTCACTTCCGATCTGACAGCGCTGAATATCCATCCGGATTTGTACTTTTTTATATTGTAAAGCTGTTTGTAAGTGAGGATTTTTACAAATCTATCTTAACAAAACAACAAGTAGTCACTGGCCAAGGCAGTCATTTTAACCGTTTATAAATTTATATGTGCAATAACGTTGGTGAATTAAAAAATACAATGCTGCTAGTACCTAACTAAATAAATTACACAAAAGGCAAACTGACCTTTTTTTGCACAGTGTCAGAAGTCTCGATTTCCCATTTTCTGACATTAAAATACAAATGATAAATTAATTAGACTCAGTTAAATATAAAGTAGGGGAGACCAGGGACGTTGTAACCTTTTTGTCTCAGCACCTTTAACTAAATGAATTTTTGTGCTAAAACAAAGTACTTATTACTGATTATAAATAGAAACTCTTTTTGGTTTTATTTTTGTAGTCAGGACCAGCTTTTTCTCCTAGGCTATGATTATTTTTTGTGACAGTTCTATGTGGAATTTTGTTATTATTAATACTAAAATAACATGTTTATAATCTTATAAAATGCATTTACTTCTTCTCACTCTAGATTAATCTAAAATTTGAATGGGATCACTGATTGTTGTTATCCTACAGAAAAATAACCTCTTAGTCTGGTATTTATCATGAGAGACAATAGAGTTTCTATACTAGTGTTAACTGTCCTTTTTACAAAAAAATTAATTAACTGAGGCACAAACCCAGAAAATTATGTTACATTAAAATATGGTAAATTAAATTACTGCCAAAGAAAACAAAAATAGACAGAGACTAAGTTGAAACCTTACAGTCAGTGATCTGCTCAGTTTCTGTCACCATTGTTTGAAGTGCTCGAAGACAGACAGATAGAAACCCAAATGCTGACTTTTTTTTTTTGTCGGTTTATTGCAGAGCAAAGAAGACACACCAACACACAGGTTTAAATGCTCTTGATGATGTATGCCACTTCTGTAAGGTTACACCTGAGGCTCTGCACAAATATGCGGTACTGTAAATCAGACTTAAGCATGCAATACATTTGGAATGACTGGCATTGTGAGTGCAACCACTGAAATGCCCCTGAGGGATATTATGCAGGATATAATTCAATAATAAATCATTTGCAGCTCACTGTAAAGGCCTCCCGAGCATGTGAGGGATGAGAGCACCAGTCGATCGGGAAACGCCAACACTCAACCGAGCAGTGGTGTACTGTAACTTCGTCACTCACTCAGTCAGGGACAGAAAATCAGACTGCTAGGGCTGGCCCCACCTTGCTGACCTTGCGAGGCAGCTGGATTTGCAAGATCACAAGGTCTCAAGGCTTCAAGTTATGTTAAATTATATTCGTTTAACATTTCATTGCAAAACTCTGGCGGTTTTGTGCAAACAGTGTGATAGCTGAGTGTCTTTGTTTAAGCCTAGGACAGAACACAGTCATCGGTCACTGCACGAAGAAGGTCAACAGCCGCCGGCAACTCTGATATACAACAACAGCAGACCACATACAGTATGTGTCACTGTCGCTGTAGCTATTCCAAGATTTGTTATCCATTCATGCACTTTTAATTTGCTGATATACAAACTTTATACACATATATGTTTTGAGACTATCACACATTCTGTAACCTCGGTATGGAATCTCATACAAAACACTTCCCTGTTTTGCATAAACAGATAAACATGTTCATGTTCATTGTGCAGAGATCTTTGTGAGGTAGAAAAGCGATGATGCCCAGTTTGAACATCTACAGCACATAAACAACAGGCGACAGTGCTGCCAGTCTTCCTAATAACAATAATCCTGCCCTGCTCTCCAGCGTTTCTGTCTACACTTCACGAAAAGTGACTCATTCCAAGATGTTTTCCACTGCTGCAACAAAATGCTACCACTTTAATTGTGAGGTATTAGAGGTGCTGCAATTCTTCTTTCATCTTCTGAGAGAAACGCTCATTTTCTTGTCTGTAAATATTCTGATTTTAAATATTTATTTCTCTGCTTCTCCCTGTTGGATATATCGCCGGCTTTTCTCTGCTTTACTGCTTTAATTACATGAGACAGAGGACAGTGACGTGTTTTTCACTGTTTTGACTTTGTACTCTACAGCACTGAGTTTAAAACAATGACTAGATGAAATTAACCCTGGCTACTTAGGCTGGTTGAAGGAGTTTATATGTAATGAGCAAGGAAACAGTGTATTTTGGGACAATACAGCATGCAGAGAAGGCAACCAAGAAGTTTCTTTTTAAGGCTAAACTGTTTTCTTGACTTGTCATTTGAAATTTGGTGATAACTGTTGGGTCACATAGTGGCAATCATTAGTTGCCAATAGTTTTGTCCATGGCAAAGTAGGTAGGAAGAGGAAAGTTTGGTGGTGCTTATCATATGGTGGAGCAAAGTTCTATAAATTTGGGTGATGTAACAGCTAATTTAATTGCCTCCTGTACTCCAGACCTTCTGGTTCTCTCTGTTCCCTTAAAGGTCAGCGCTGTCAAGATGGTTTGAAATTGGTGAACAGTGCAAATTCGCTTTGCCTCTGTGACTGAATTCACTGATTGCTGCGATCCCGTCGACTTCTATCCAAAACCTCACTTTTAATAAAGCTGGCGTGAGGGACGGCAAAGATGGCTGCAAGAGCATCACTGTGGAAGATACGAAATCCATGACGCTACAGATCAAGTCAGAAGTCTTGATGAAGTTCTGGACTCAGACCTAAATTCACATCAAGACAATTACTAAATCAGCCTACTACCACCTAAAAACATATCAAGAATTCAAGGATTTCTGTCTAAACAAGATACAAAAAAAACTTCACAGGTCTGAGTAAAAAATCAATCAGACAGCTGCAGCTCATCCATGCCAGAGTCCTCGCCAACACCAAGAAAGTGGAGCATATTACACCTTTGCTACATCACTGCACTGGCTTCCTGTGTGTCAAAGGACAGATTTTAAAATCATATTACTTGTCTATAAAGCACTAAATGGTCTCTGGACTAAATGCATCTCTGATTTGCTTGTACGTTATGAAGCACCCAGACCCCCTCAGATAATCTGGAGCAGGTTTACTCAGTGTTCCCTGGATCATAACCGAGCAAAGAGAAGCAGCCTTTAGTTTCTCCGAGGTCAGCTGAAACTATCAGCTCATTTAAATGAGGGTTTAAAACATTACTGTTTACTGCAGCTTTCCAGTGAAGCAGACACAAGACTGCTTAAGTTAATCTGCAGCTATTGTTTTTATATTTGTTTGCTTTTGTTTTAATTTTTTAATGCAGTCTCATATGTTTTAACAATTTATTAACTTGCTTTGAGGTTTTGTTTTTATGATCTCAAACGCAGTTTTAATGTTCTTTAATGTTTTCTTTTAATGTATTTCTACATATTTGTAAAGCACGTTGAATTGACTTGTGTCTGAATGGTGCTATATATAAAAAAAACTTGCCTTGCCTTTAAAATTGTATAAATACTGAAAAAATACTTTTTTCCAATTGGATTATTTTCAATCATATTAATCAAGTACTGTTCGAGATCCACTTGGGTTTCCCCTAATTGCTTCCTGCTCACTGCGATTCCTTACATAATGCCTTATTTGAACAAAAGAAGTCATTCGAAGGCATCCTAAAACACTGCTGTCACTGTGCAAAAGATTTGAACAAATCACCTTCTATTAATTGATGAATGGTTATCAGGCCTGAGGCAGCCCACCTTCTGAAGCCCCCATCACACAAAGATGGACCTTTAAATCCTGGATTGGGGGAAATTCGGGGACTGTGTAAAATAAACAGCTATAATTCCTACATTTTTCATCTACCTTGGATAGAAAGCTAAAATTTTACATTAGTTACACAAGTTTATTTTGTTGTTTAATTTCGACTCAAATGTGCTGCAGTACAGAGCGAACACAACAAAAAATGGGTCAGTTTTGCACTTTGTCACCCTCTGCAATATTTGTATCTGTACTCAAAGTAAAATACATTCTAGCTTAAAATTAGAACATCTTTCCTCCTGCATCTCACCTATTTTTCACCATCTTCCTATTATTCAAAGCACTTTCCTCTTTAGAGCTCACAGTCCTTTAATTATCGCATTGCTCTACTCATCCACACATCAAACACACACACACACACGCACTTCTCTATTGTGAACAATTCTGTTTTTCATTAACTGCAATAAACTCATTACATTCCATATTTAGAAGCTTTATGTGGAACGGAGCCAATTCTTCATCAAGGTGTTGGAATGAGAGGAACACAAAGAGAACAATAACAACATGATGAAACTGTCACTGCACATTTGAATCCACCTGTACATTATGAATTGTTATTTTGGTTTTTCTGTTGTGCCGACAACATTAAGTGCTGTCAGAAACCTTTTTGAAGATTTAGATACTGTCTTATTTATGTGGTATAAAACAACTAAATTACCAAGATGCTGGTGCATCAAAAATATTTTATTATTTCAGGAAACAGGTAAAGTGCTTCAGTTAGCTTTAGTTAAGACTATCTTTTGAGCTACGCTGGGCACCATGAATGTGCATATATATGTATATCAGTATATAAAGGGTTCATGGAAGCCTTTATATATACATTTCCCTTAAGAAACGTTGTGGTGGTGAAACGTTGGCATTATGGGAAAAGTCAAGGGCCACCAAAAACATGATGGATCTTCTGAGGACCATGAATATCGGTGTAAGTGTGGATAAGTGCTGCTGTGTGTCCCTGTGTGTGCAACAAGCAGAGCGTAAGTGCGTTAGGAAAATCCCTGTGTAGGAGTGTCTTACTGTTTGAATAATGCACCTGTCGTGGGGTTCTATTTCAACTTCTTCAAAAAGTGGAAAAAACACAGTCGGAAAGATATTATGATGGTGATATTTATCACCTCCTTATAGCCTCCCAAGGTGCAAACAGTGGTATTTACAAAATACAGTGAAAAAAAGATGGAAAAACGAGACAAGAAAAGAAAAAAGTCCTTACATAATTCCAAAATGTCACAAAAAAGAGTTCAAATAACTCAAATACCTCTCAAAGAAGACACAGTCTGGATCATAGCTAGTCCCTCCTAGGGCGCTGATTGGCTGCACCACTTCTGGTGTGGACACAAATGAATAACTTGAAGCCTGGCAAGATGGATTCTCGTATGATCTTGTGATCTCGTGAATGCAGCTGCCTCACAAGGTAAGCAAAGCAGGGATCAGCCCTATGAACCTGATAACCTGTCGCTAACTGAGTGAGTGACAAAGTCACATCATTGCTCGGTTGAGTGTTGGCGTTTCCCCATTGGCTGGCGTTCTTTCAAAATAAACGTGAATATTCCTCACATGCTCAGGAGGCCTTTACAGTGTTGGCACTCACAATACCAAATCCATACATACAATATACATACAGCAACTGAAATCTTTCGGATCATGTTTAGAAATTAAAATAGGATTCTGTAGTTTTGAAAAATGCTTGCATGCACAACAGATATTTGTAATGATGGACATACCTTGAATGTGGAGGTTAAACTGAGAACCTGAACTGAAAAGATAGCCTGGTGCAAGTCCTGTGATAATTCACAGCAGAAGTAGAAATACCTAATTCCACCAGGACTCTGAATCTCTTTTTATGGAGAGCACATGTTATTTAAAACCTCATTCATCACCCACCTTGTAAGACCTCTTTTATTTAGATGTAATAAAAGCTCATTTCATTCACACACAGTCAATAATTCCTGCTGCTCAACAGTCTTATAAAGTTATTTGTTATCCGATGTGTGTGGAACCAAGTGTGTGAACAGCCCTCCATTTTCTTGATGGTGAAGTGGACAGGTGACCTTCCTGTGGTATAAAGTACAATACGCTAGAATACACACACACACACACACACACACACACACACACACACACACACACACATTCAATCTTTGTTACAGCCACAGGAAGGAAAGCAGCCAGCAGCCAGAATTTCACATTTCCCTCTGTTTCCTCCCATTACAATGCAAACAAGAGCACTTAATACTTTCTTTCTGCAGGCCTTCACTTCTGCCCCGTTTGTGGATTTTTCCCAGCGGGGATACATGAAGACTTTATGACAGCCTAGACTGTGAGGAGCTGTGAGTTTTAGCTCACAGAGGAAATGGGAATTAATCCACACATAGTTAAAATAATCCCCAGGCTCTTGGGACGATCTTCTGGCCTGCCAAGCTTTACATAATTACACGTACTTCAGCCCTACTAACCTACTGAAACAACATTACGGGAAATGTCACATGGGGCTCTTACAGTAATGTGCCCTCAGACAAAAAAAACAACAACCGGGGTTTGTGTTTGTTGCGACCTGATAGTCTGTGACCAGTAAATGTGTGTAAAATTAACAGCCTGTTGGATTAAAGGAGCAGTTAAAATGACCACAGACCACAGCCAGGCACTAATGAACGCGTGCAGAGCTGTTAAAGATGCCACTGATATCTTGACTAATTTTCATTTACCTTCTTTAATTGCACCTGACAAGTGTCTACCTGCTACAGTAACTTGTAATTAACACAATAGAGTATCTAAGAGCAGGAAGGAAGTTAGGTGTGCATGTTTTTTAAGGGCTGAAATTGCTAGTAAGCTTATTTTTCATGATTTGCCAGTCAGTTGACAAGTTATTTAGCCCTGTGCAAGCTTCATGTGCAAGATCCATTTAAAATGAGCACAAACATATATAATAATTCAAGTATGTGTGTCTTGTATTGCCTACTGTAGCTGTGCCTCATCTATAATGTAAATAATTTCTATGATCATTATGATTGACAATGATGATGAATAATCCATCCTGCCAGGCTTCAAGTTATCCGTTTGTGTCCACACCAAAAGTGGTGCAGCCAATCAGCGTCCATGGAAGGACTACTGGCAGCTGTGGGCGTGGTTTTAGGTGTGACGACAGCGAGAAGCATCCATGGAAGTGACTTGTCTCAAACAAACAATGGCGGCTCCTGAAGAGGTTAGCATAGGTTCTGCAATAGATTCAGTTACATTTACCATTTTTTTTGCTCTTCTCCCGATGGGCTTCGGCAAGACTTTGATGTAACTTGTTAAAGTCAGCCCGTGTTTAGACGTGATAGACACATGGTTCTTTCAATCACCTGCCAAGTGTTTTTTGAAGGTGCCTGCCCTTTTCCAAACTGTTTCTAAGGATGGCTTCCCAGATGGTTCTGTGTAATAAGCCATCAGGTGTGTCACATTGTCATTTTGACTTGATAAAATGTGTCGTGATGAACAGATCCAGGGCGAGTGTGCTTTTAAACAAGCGCCTGTTCGTTGACGCACAGAGCAGATTAGGACGTCATTATTTGCGGTTTTAGGTAGTGGTGTTTTGCTTTCCTTCCACTCAAGTTCATTCATGTTGCTTGTGCCAGGAAGGTCAACTATCACAAGAAAGCAGTCTATTATGCATACTCTGGGGCTGAGGTACCGTATATTCACTTTGATTTTCATCCCATTTGCGTCAGGCATCAGGCCCTTCAGAGGTGCGAGCCCCTGTGCAGGTGCACACTTCACATGGCCTATAAAACAGTTCTGCATCTAGCTTACATGTAACTGTTGTTTAAACAGGATAATGTGACTATATTCTAGTATGAAGAAGATCCTAAATACAATCACTGAACTGCTGTTGACAGTCTGTTTACACCTGGTATTAACATGCAAATCGGTGACTGAATCACAAGTGGACAATTCAGTTACAGGTGTAGCTGTGAATGCATTAAGATATGATCGCTTAGACCACATTCAGAGATGGTTTGGGGCTTCATGTTCTTTTAGCAGTGTGTGCCTGAATGTGTCCTGGGCCACACTGAAGGACCAACTACTCAACTGATGTCTGGTGAGTGTGGTTAACTGTTATGGAAATTAGTCTCTTAAGATAAGTGTCGTACATTTGTGAACAAACTGTCTGTTTCAATTGATTTCACTGTTGATGCGGTAGCTGCGATATGTCCACACTCTTGGTAGCTATCCCAGGTTAGTTAGGTTTTAAAGGACAGGTTAAGAATTGTTCAAGCCTTACTCCAAACCTCATATGCCCACAAAGTAGCCAGACAAGAAAACAGAAAATGATATTGTCATCCTAAAATGAATGCAATGCAAAGTAAATTTGGAGGTTATCCACTTGATTTGCTTAAAACAGTTTCCCATATTTAGGAAACTTCACAGCCAATATAGAGAGGAAGAATGATGACAGCAAGCAATACCATTCTCAACATAAATACATGAGTACTATATTAAGAGAGAAAATCTAAACCTATCCCTTGCAAATAGGTTGCTCTTATTTTACATGTAGATATTTTTAAGATCTTTTTTGTCTGTTTTACGTTTTTAACTCGGCAGTGAAGAGCTGCACACACTGTACCTAACCTTAAAACTCAAAAACACACAATATGGTACACACCGATCAAGGAAAGAGACGATGCCATTCGTATTCTGATATGTCTTGAACAGTCACACTGAAGCAAACTTGTGCCACTGTCTTACAAAATGTGTCAACTCTAACTCTAACCCAAACACAAACCCTGCTGTACAGTATGCACTACACTGGAAGATTTGGCAAAGTTGTGTTCACAATGTGTGAACTAGGAGTTCATCACTAGGCCAGCTTTCAGTTTTTGATCCTTTGGAATAAAGCGTTTCACAAAATAAATCACAAGGAATCCGACAGTGGATCTGTGACAGCTATATGAACCTATGGAGAAAGACAGGCAACCCCGAGGAGCGGATCAACGTGGGAGAGGATGAAAAGATCAGCGAAAAAGTTCGACTCTGTTCCCCATCGGCTTTATATTTAGATGCTCTTAACCTCCCATTGAGCTACCGTACATGCCAGGGAGGGGAGAAGTCGGTGCAGCGGCGATGGGTTTTATTACACAGGAGGGAAGGGCAGCGGAGATGGAAGCGGTGACAGAAGACTGAGACAGATGTACATGAGAGACGTACCGACAAACCGTGAGAGAGTTTGACGGATGTAGAGACGGGCTGAGAGTGAAACACAGAGAACGTGTCGTGCACGGAGTTAAAACAAGAACCTTCTGAACAGCTTGTGCAAGTTG
The DNA here is from genome assembly GCF_056507025.1 of Lutjanus erythropterus. Taxonomy (NCBI): domain Eukaryota; kingdom Metazoa; phylum Chordata; class Actinopteri; order Lutjaniformes; family Lutjanidae; genus Lutjanus; species Lutjanus erythropterus. The sequence goes on along the minus strand of NC_139317.1, from coordinate 6,910,851 downwards.
CCTCCGGCAGTTTTTCAAGGGAATCTCCATCATCCCCGACAGCACTTCGAGGACATGGGAGTACTTCACTTCCAAACCTATCATATGTATGAACGACATAGATTTTTAAATAATTATTACTATACTGGTATTTGCTTAAAATTTATAAGAAAGTAATAGCTTTCTGCAACTCCCTAAAGTTTTTTTTTAACCCAGTAACAACTGCATATCCAAAACAACAATGATAGAGCCGCTTATATGTCTGTGTTGTGTCATTTGTATTTTATCAAAGAGCAGAACTGCCTGTGCAAATGCTCATTCATGTAGTGCATGTGCTCTTTGCTCCTGTACTGCTGTCTGTGTGCGCTAACAACACGCGCGTCACACATGCTGCCCCCTCACTGTGCACGTCCTGAACAGTTTAATCCGACACACAGCAATAGGTAAATGAAAGGGGAGCTTCGTTTGGAGATATTTCATGTCTGTGAGTGAAAACGTGTGTGGTAGGAAGGCTGTTCACCGCAACTTTGTTCAAACGCATGACACAACATCACAAGAAAAAGAACTTTGAGCTGCGACAGAAAAGAAGGGAGGAGGAGGAGAATGAGGAGGAGGAGGAGGAGGAGGAGGAGGAGGAGGAGGAGGAGGAGGAGTAGGGAAAGTCATGGCTCACATACCATCCTCACAGAGAAATAGTTGACTGGCAATCTTTGTCAGACAGGCTCAGACAGGTACATACAGATATACAACAAAGTACAGAAAAAGTACAGTCATTTAATATTTTAGTCCAATCAGATCTTAAGCATCAATTAATATTATGTTTTTAACCTGTAATTGCCAATCGATAGCTTTTTCTTTAGCACACAAATTAAATATATTTTCAGATATCAGAATAACAGATTAACTCAAGGGGGACATATGTAAATTAATTAGATTCCTTAATTTTAATGGAACTGGAAATATATATCTATATATTTCAAACCTGGAATGTATAAATGACTGAATATAATAATAACCTTTTAGTGTAACAGAGAAAAGATTCAGCACACTGCTCTCTCCTACATGAAAAATACATAAAGAGCTGTTAATAATAGAAAGTATCGATATTGGAGATTCTGGACCTAAATTGCTTGGTACTGAATCAACACCAAACTTTGTGGTATCACCCAGCCCTACTTGACACAGATGATTCAAAGGACTTGACTTTTGTTAAATTAATTATTTGCAATTATTTGCAAGTAAAGTTTGTTTTTTGAACATGATGCAAACCTGGCAACCTTCTAGGACACAGCAGACTGGAAAAGGCGAATGACCAGCAGGGCAGTTACTATGGAGGGGGTTAGTCCAAAAATAGTAAAATGTTATTATATTAAAGAATATGCTGCTCATGACATTTGTAAGAAGAAAACGATGTATGTCAAGTATATGTCAGGTATCTGTGTCTTAAAACTCTGTGACACAACCACCAAGGCATCCAACCTCATCCATCACTACAAAACTGACAAAGAAAGGCACAAAAATGTAACATTATCGGTAAAACCAGATCACACAGCTGCATGCTCAAGAATCGCACACCCGTTTGCTACTCTTGTGTTCCTGCTCTTCACTCCACTTTTGCTGTTCAATTTGCAGGCTTGTTATTGATTCAGTAAGATTTATAAGGTGTGGGGAGGCTGCAACAGTTGAAAACAAAATGTAAAACTACTACAAACTGTTTTTAACTCATTACAAGACAGACTCAGTTTCTTACTGGTGACGTACACAAGCAAACAAGACCAACTTGTGGTCATCTCATCTGTGAAACCCCTCGCAAAATAACGTTGGGCAACTTTTGAAAGAAATTAATCCATCATATAGTGTATATATTTTAAATGTACCCCTTTACAAAGATGTGATCTTTCCAAATATTCAGGTTTCATTCATATGTAATCTCTATTAAATCCCCAAATCTAAAAAAAGTTGGGGCATTGTGTAAAACATAAATGAAAAGAGAATGCAAAGATCTGCAAAAACTTTTCGACCCATATTCAAGTGAATACAGTACAAAGACAATATATTTAAAAACACTTGGCAGTCATGCAAACTGATTAACTGTACTGTTTTTTTTGTGAATATACACTCATTCTGAATTTGATACCTGCAACATGGTGCAAAAAAGTTTGGACAGGAGCCTGTTTACCACTGTGGTTCATCACATTTTCACCTCTCATTTATCGTTTGGGAACAGAGGACACTAATTGTTGACATTTTGAGAGCAAAACGCTTTCCCAGCTTAATATACAGTGCCTAAAAAAGTATTCACCTCCCTGGATGTTTTCCCTTTTTATTGTGTTTATAAATGGAATCATGGTCAAAACAATTTGAGTTTTTTGACAAAAAAAGACAAAAAAAACTATAATGTAAAAGTGAGAACACCAACCGGACTTGTTTATATGTCTTTGAAGACGTTTCGCCTCTGTTCCAAGAAGCTTCATCAGTTCATGCAAGTCAGACTAGTCTGAGCTTTGGGCTCCGGGCTTTGACTCGACCACTCCAGATCATTCACCTTGTTGTCTTTAAACCATTTCTGAGTAGTTTTCGATGTGTGCTTCAGGTCACTGTCTTGCTGGAAAATAAATGTCCTCCCTAGTCGTAGTTCTCTTGCAGACTGAATCAGATTCAACAGTGGCTTCCTCTTTGCCGCTCTCTCATAAAGCTTTTAACTCCTTCAGACTATCATAGGTGTCTTAGTGGCGTCCTTCACTAGTCTCCTTCTTGCACAGTCACTCAGTTTGTGAGGACGGCCTGCTGTAGGCACATTTACACGTTCCATATTCCTTCCATTTCTTAATGACGGATTTAACTGAACTCCAGGGGATGTTTGGTGACTTGGAATTTCTTTATATCCATTCCCTTACTTATACTTTTCAATGACCTATTCTCAGAGTTGCTTGGAGTGTTCTTTTGTCTTTATGGTGTAATTGTAGCCGGGAATACTGATGAACGGTGACTGGACCTCCCTAAAACTGGTGTCTCCATTTCACTAATAGTGAGACTACAAGCATCAGTTGGCTGGTCCTCTGTTGAATTAGGTCATTCACTTTAAAGGGGGTGAATATTTATCCAATCACTTACTATTATAATTACTTATTATTATATTATATATTTTTAATTAATCAACATTACTTTGTAGAAATCTGTTTTCAAGTTATATTGACCACAATTCAAGTTGTAAAAGCAATAAAAAGGGAACCATCCAGGGTGGTGAATACTTTTTATAGGTTCTGTAGGACGTCAGGTGTTCAGGAGTCACATGCAACACATTTTCAATGGGACACATGTCTGGACTGCAGCGGGGAGCGGGGACTGTGTAGTACCTGAACTCTTTGACTACAAAGTCACGCTTTGTCTCGCTGGAATAAGCAGGGACGTCTCTGAAAAGATGTTGTCTGTCTTTGTACTGTATTCAATTGAACACAGAAAAGTCTACAGTGATTTGCAAATAATTGCATTGTTTTTATTTATGTTTTTTTCCAACTTCTTTGGAAGTGGGGTTGTATGTGTCACTCCCTTTTAGCACAAAACCGTATTGTTAAATCTGAATGTTCTGTATTGTAACCTGTAGAGTCAGTGGTGGCTCAGATGTAAGCTTACAGGTCCTGCAAATTAGGTCTACATGCACAACAGAGAGAAAGAGGAGAGAATGGATGTTTTACATCCGGACACAGACTCTGACATAGAGTGATTTTGCACTGCATCACATCTGCAGCAGCCTGGGGCCACAGCCACAGGGCCACAGAGAGGGGCCTCATTAGTGGGATGATGTGTGAGTCCATATTTTGCTCCTCATCCGCTCCTTACTTCAACACTTTATTTTCTTCTTTGCATAATCTTTACCTTCCCTTGCCCCCTCTAAAGTGGTTCAGATAGAAGCCACAGAATCATTTTGCAGATGCGGTACAGTCATTTTGCAAACCAATCCTGCATTTTGTTTGTCTTCAAAATTTAATCTACAGGCACAAAGGGAAAGTCTGCGCCAAGGTGCAACAGCGAAATGTTTAGATATAATATTTAATTTTCAAACTGCAGCACAGCACAGAGGAATGAGCTTGCCACGTTAATTAACCGATAGATGTTTGATGCTGTTTATTGGGAGGTTAATTAGTCCTCGGATGATTGCCAGCTTTCATAAAATGTGTTGCATGCTGATTGCCATTGATTACCTCACAGTGGTTCAAGTGCTCAGACCTGCGAGTATATCTGAATTTGTTTTAGCATCAAGGTTATTTTCTCCACAATTAAAAAGTGTTTTGACAGAAACGAAGTTTATGATCTGACTAGAGAATGACATTAACTCTAATTTTTGTGTTTCTGAGAATTTGAGGTATGAAAATACACAACTTCTGTATAACCCTAACCCATAAGCTTTTTTTCCCCAGTTGTTATCCCCAATCGACCCACTGTCCTTAGTTACTGTTGCTACGTCTGTCAAGCTTTCCACTTTCACACTGCACATATGTAGTTTACAGAGATAATAGTGGCTAATTTAACATTGAAATTGGCAGTAATTGGATTCCACAGAGAAGTAAACAAAAGCGGCTTCTCATTTCTGACTAGCGACCGTGGATTTTATCGTCAAAAATTATGACTCTTGGCTGCACATTTCATAGGTGTAGCTAGCTACTGTAAGCTAAAGTTAAGGCTTAAACTCCTTGAGTCAGCTGAGAAGTCCATCTACATTTTTAATGTTCTTATCTAAAATAGTGAGGCCAAAGATGCATCCCAACTAACATTTGAATGGTGAAATACATATAAGTGATATATGACAGTACACACTCATTAACGTTGCAAAAGAACATGCAGAAATTAAGTGCAGCAGACCTTGAGACATTTTTTTGAGATTCCCACAGGATGGTGGAGTCAATTTCACTATCAATCATGGGACCGGAATGGCACGAAAAAAAAGTCATCAGGTGTGGGTGGGACAAGGGATCATGATAATAATAGGTCAGATTTTTATATTTGAAAACATGCATAATATTGTGTGTGGACTGTCAATTTGGAGGAGCTAAATGGGACGGTAACCATTCTTCCGGGATTGAAACAGGACAGGAATTTTTCTAAAAATCTTTTATGGGATTGGGATGCGACAGGGATATTTTTGTGGGAATGGGACAGGATGGGAGTGAAAATCCACTCCTGCGTCACCCTACAACAGTTTCCACGCCAGACCACGATCGCTCCGGGAAGAGAGCTGGGATAAGAGCTACACTAACTGTTAAGAGCAGATAAAGACAAAGTTAAATCCATTTCTCACGTTTGCTCTCATGCTTTACATTTTTGAAAGACTATAAAAAAAAGAAACACCACCCTCCAAACACGAGAAATGCAATGCCTGACAGTTATATGGTACCTAGCTGCTAGGGAGTACCGATTCACTCATCCGATGTATCAGACTTTAATCTGTAAGATATGAGTGCGTTACTTCATACAGTTTGTATCGTCATTTTTGGCATCGGGGAGCTTCCGCTGTAACTTTCCTGTTTTCGGTCTCCTCTTGCCTCTGCCTGCACCGCTCTCGCTGGACGCCTGCTGCCGCGATCACACAAAACAAGCGCTCCCTCCTCCCTCTCCCGTGTCTCCTCTTCACTTCCTCAAAACAGACGACAAAAGTGAAACTGTACCGTGTCACACCAACAAGTTTTCATAACGTGCAAGTGTCGAATAAGTTTTGGGTTTTTTAAGAAAGACGAGAAATGCTGCTGCAGATCATTTATGCAAAATGTGTCGGACGGCGGAGTACAGAGCAACGAGTCTGAACCACAGAGACGTCATGACACTGTGAGAGCAGGTAACACGGAGCATCACTGTTCCTCCACACTGATCAAAACTACAGCACTCTTCATATGAAACACAGCAGCAGATCATCTGCATTAATATTTTAAAAAGTTTTAAAATTTGTTCACAGATTCTCATTTAGGCTACAGGATCTCATTTACACATGAGACTCTTAAGATGTTAATATCTCCTCTCTGTCTCTTCTGTTACTACATTTAGTAAAACTATCAGGATTTCTTTTTGCAACTAATAGCACTCTACAAATGTAGCATTAGTTGAATCAAAATGTAAAGATTGACACATTGCATTGTCTTGTATTGCATCATATCGTATCGTGACAGAGCTGAATCTGATCGAACCAAATCATTGGCCATTTAAAAATTTCTAAGATGTATCGTATTGTTGAACATGTATCGAGATACGTATCGAATCGGTCTCATGTCAGTGAGATACACACCCCTAATACTTACAGTTGCTAAACTGTGATTGGACAGTTGCTGTTCGTAGGCGGGGTCGACCAAAGGGTCAGTGAGCTTGTCTTTAGACCAGACTGTGTCCCTGAAGGTAGTCAAAGTCAGACTCACTGACATTCTAACACACACTCACACACACAGCTCTGAAATTTGTCATAGAGATCAGAGGGAGCACAGCTCGTCTCCAGCTCAATAACTTCAAGGGACTTGAACAGAATTTAGAATGTAGATTTAGATCGAGACGCATGAGGGAACTCAAACCAGCCGTGGTATAAAAATGATAACTTCAGAAAGTACTTTGTGTTACTGCTGTGAAAAATACGTGAGGGAAATTCTATTTATAATAATTTTTTTTTAACCTGTATGTTTATGTTTTTGCTTGTATGTCCACCATGTTATAAGAATGAGTTTAGCATGGATGGTGGCTGAAATCTCTTCCTATGTTCTGAGAATGTTCATAATATATCTGCACAGCAACAGGATGTATGTGAGGAGGAGTTTAAGGAGGAGGTGCAGAGGTTTAAGATGCTGTGATATTCGAAGGATATAGGAAAACCATCATATTTTAAGCCTTGAAAATGTCATGACCAATTAAAGAAAGGTCGAATATCACTGCGAGTGGAACCCTGTGCATCCTGTTGGTGGCTGCAGTTAATGTGTGCCATCTCAAAGTGCTCTAGGAACTGAGAAGCCTCTCCTCAGTCATATCTGCGTAATGATGCTGATGGTGGCGCTCGCTTGGAATCCGGTATTTGACTACAAACTGTCATCTGTATTACACAGAAACTGGATTTTTAATTTCCACAAAACCTCCAGCAGCGACTGTGACAGTATCATAATCTTTTAAATATGTGGAATGTAACGGGCCAATATTTTAAGAATTATTGTCTTTTAATCGCATGTGTGATTCTGGAGAAAGATTTGAGTTCAAGTCTCCCTCCCTTCAGTGCTCTTTCAGAGAATGCATCCTGTCCCTTGTCCACTGCACTGTTTCTTTCAAGTACATTACAAAGATTTAGATTTTTTTGTATAGATTAAGTTAATAAATAAAAAGACAGTAATGATAAGTGCCTAACTACTGGAAATCTCAAATAACTGGACATTGTGATGTTTTATATATAATCCCATTTTATAACTTGAGAAATATTTTGTCTGGTAAATTTTACCAGGCAAAAAGTTAATTTTGGACACTGCAGGAAATGTATTTGAAGGGGTCTACGGCAAATTTGAGGGGGGACTGCAGCAAACTCACCCTGCAATATTCATCCGCTGCACATCTTACATGTACCTGAAGGTTGCACGGTGGTGTCACCTCACAACAAGAAGGTCCTGGTTCGATTACTGGTTGGGTCAGAGCCCTTTCAGTGTGTAGTCTGCATGTTCTTCCCATGCCTGTGTGGATTCTGTCTGGGTGCTCCAGTTTCCAGAGAAAACAGTCTGAATTTATTACTGATGTCTCTACTTGACCTACATAAACAAACAGGACCATCCTTGAGAGGATTGGCTATTTCAATATGGTTCTAAATGGCTACCGCGGGGTCGGTTCCTCCTTGAAATCAGATGAAACGAGTCTGTGTTTACAGAGTCCCAGGTCATAGTGAGTAGTATGTTAGCATGTTAAAAGGAAGCAGGTGGAGATTTTTCCTCAGAATTAAATTACAATTTTAACACTATATTTTTTATGGCAAAGGAAACACTACCTCTTTTCCTAATTCCACCAGTAATGTGTGCATGCATGTGTAACCTGGTACCTAAAGGGAAACCATGGCAACGTGTTGCAAATGGCAGACCTGAGAGTGTGATGCTCTGCAAGAGCTGGTTGATCTACTCTGTAAATTGATAGTTCAGAGACAAAAAGTGATGACAGAAGAGAGAAATGAGAGGAAAATGAGGGGGGGGGGGGGTAAGAAATATAAGGCAAGGATGAGAGGAGACAAGGAAGCAGAGGAGAGAGGGAAAGAAAAATGAGGTAAAAAGGATAGGAGAGGGAGAAGCAGAGGGTGCTAAGAAGTTGAGATAACTGAGGATTCAAGAAAAGATAGAAAGAGGGAAAAGGAGGAGGAAAGGGAGACAGGAAGAACAAGATGAGCATTGAGGAGAAGAATGAAGGGGCAAGGGAGGATGATAGGAGAGGAAACAAAGAAGGGAAACAATAGGGAGGAAGAAAGGAGTGCAGAAAAAAGGAAAGGAAGGGAAAATGGCAAATAAAGCAGAGGAGGAACAGGGTAAAAGAAAGGAAAGAGGAGAGAAAAAGAAGATGAAAAAGAGGAGAGGAGGGGAGTAAAGAAGGGGGCAAGGGAGGAGGATAGAAAAGGAAAGGAAAAGAAAAACAGGATGAGGGGCAAAGAGATAATCAAGAGATGAAGGGAGGAGGAAAAGGAAAATGAAACAGGAAAGAGAAGAGGAGAATAGAGAAGAGGAAGAAAAGGGACAAGAGGAGGGAATACAAGTAGAAAGGAAGGGGAGGAAAGGAAAGGAAAGGAGGGATAAGAAGAGAAGGAGGACAGGAGGAGAAAGGGAGCAGAGGACAGAGGGACAACAAAAGGAGGAAGAACGGAAGAATAAAATGGGACAGAAAGCAGGAGAGAAAGGGGTATATGAAATGAGAAGAGGAAGGAGGGGGTGAGATGTTAAGATAATCAAGAAAAGATAGAAGGGGGAGGAAGAGGGATGAGGAAATGAAAAGAAAACAGGAAGGGCGAATAGAGGAGAATAGATGGGAGGAATGAAGGGGGCAAGTAAGAAGGATAGCAGACGAAAGGAAGGAAGTAAAAGGGAGGATGAAAGGACAGGAAGGATGGGTGGAAAAGCCGTAGAGGAGAGAGAGGAAAAGGATGGAAGAGACAGGGAAAGGAAGAAAAAGAGAAAGGAAAATGGAGGAGAGTAAAGAAGAATTAGCCGTCCCTTTTCCACAGCTCTCCTGGGATCCTTAATCTTTGCACTAGCCAATTTAAACACATGGCTTTAGAGATGGAATGTGTGTGTGTGTGTGTGTGTGTGTGTGTGTGTGTGTGTGTGTGTGTGTGTGTATGTGTGTGTGTGAGAAGAAACAAAAGGGGGAGACAAGGGACGTCTTCTGATCCCTCAGACCGACCTAATGACCATTCCTCTGATGTCACTTCTGAAACTCGATAAAAGCAATACAGTACGACACTCCAGCTGCGTTTTTAATTGGGAGGAATCAGAACCGAACGAGCCAGACAGGTGACGGGGTCAGGTGAGGTCTTACCTGTCTCACAGTGGCGTCCTGTAAACCCTGAGGGACAGACGCACGTGTTGGGAGACACACAAGTCCCTCCGCTCCTGCATCCATCCTCGCAGAAGGCTAGAAAGAGGAAAAAAAAGAGACGTGTTAGTTCAGTTTGTCTTCATATCCTGGATTTCACAGCGGCAGCCACACGAAAAAAGGCTTTAAATTCCTGCAGTTTAAGGTTTCGTGAAGACATTACAATGTGCAAAGTGGTTCCCCCGACTGTATTTTTTAAAAGCAGTGCAACAGTTCTGGGAGGCAACACTGACACCTTTGACATTACCACGGGTTCACAAATGCTGTTTTTATGTTTGAACGTGTGTGCAGTCAGGATGTGCAGTGCCACGGAGCAACCTGATAAAACATTATCACAACATCTGAAATGGTGATATTGTGCGCCTAAAAGAGGCACTTGACAAGAAAAAAAGAAAAAAAAAAAAAAACGTGCTGCAGTTTTATTACTGACATCCGCTCATACAGTACTCAGCTCAAAACTCTAACCTGTCCTCCTCAAATTCATTTTGCTTTAAAGAGTGTCTGATGTGAAATTTGTCTTTTAAGTGGTTATCTTCTGGAGGACAGCTTCTCCACTTGGCTGTTAAAGTATTAGTGTTAAGTGATGCAGAGAAAAAAAAAGAAAAAGCATGGATAAAAATGTCTGTGAACAGTGCCGCATTGTTTAAAAAGGTGCAGTAATCACAGAAAACGACAGCGTGTTGGGACACACAAGCTAATCTTATCGACCTTGACCATATCGTACGTCTTGCGTCACGCAAAGTGTTATTCAGGTGTCCGTTCGTGGGGCTTATGCAGTTTCGGTGGCTCTGGCACGTCATGTCGCATTTCAGGACGGCCCAAAAAAATCCTGAACAAAGAAATCGTGAACAGCAGTTTAACAGTCTGGCTGCACAATTCAGTGGTCCATTGTTCTCAGTCTTTTCACATGTTTTCAGCAACTATTTTTGAACATGTCACATGTTTAGAAGAAAAACAGCTGAATTCCCTTTATACAGACTTTGTGTGTATGTGTTGCGTTTTGTGCACATTATGAAAGAACTGTAACTCTAGTTGTACAACCCTGTGTTGTATTAAATGTCCTTGAATACCCAAGTGGGACACAATGCAGCAGGCAAATATCATACAATATCATACCTGCTAAGTGTAAGCAACACTGGCATGAAACATCTTAAAAATAATCGTCTCTGTACTCAAAACTCTATACTTTTATCTGTTAGAAGCAGTGAAGCTTCTGATGCTTCTATTGCAAAACTGAACTGTTTCTTTTTACTGTTTTTTGATGGTGCTGGTCACAAGCTGGGTGTGATTGGCTGTGGGAGTGGGGGTGGGGCGTCTATACAGCGTCTAAGCAGACAGTCAGTCAGACAGGGAGAGGGAGCGCTCATGTGAACTGACAGCTGAGTAATATTCTCAAACGCATATTACTATTATATTAATCAGTCTAACATCTGATTGTGTGCACAGTAATTCAATTACCTGAAATGAGCCACAATATAAGTCTGCATGCATGTGCCAGAGTGTGCTCTGGTAATAAAACCAATGGCACTAAACCCCTGAATTTGCACCACAAATGCCCACTTACTTCCCTGTGGGGCAATCGTCAGATAACATGAAATATTACTCAAACTTTATTTAAAGATTCTGATCGTGACAAATGAGGTACTGGGAGGTTCCAGATCCTGTTTCAGCAGGATCCAGAAAAAAAATTAAGCTCTAGGAGGGGGGATTTAATTATGGCATGTTAGATTAGTTAACATTTTTTTTCTGGGTGTATTATCACAACACTTAGGTGTGAGGAAAACACACAGCATGCAAGTGACACTATCGCACAACTTCATTAACTAAATGTTTTTTAATGGATTAAAATGCAGTGTTAAAGTCACAGTTCCTTAATTGTTTTATTAAAGTTTCTAATGATTCTAGAAATGTTACTTTATCATCTGCAACAGGCTTTATAATCTCACTGTAATCGCTGTATAAAAACGTTTCAAAATCGCACACCGGTGACAAGGATGCAACAGATTTTATTTTGGATATCTGGGCTTGTCTCCAAGGTAAGTAGACTGCTTTTATATCACAGATTTATCCTGAGAACACCAGAAGCACTCTGCAAAGCCTCACATTCACCCACATTCAAACACTGATTGTGACGGAGCCGCTGTGCAGGGAGCTCACCACAGGGCAGATCTGAAGTTCAGTCTCAAGGACGACCCGCTCCAACACCTGAGCTTTGTGCTGCACTTGAGAGAAATGCGATCAAAGCTGGAAAATGCGTGGATTTTTGCTGTGGTTTCCAAAACGACCCACCCGGCCGCTCCAAAAATAACTTTTCTGACCTGCCACCACTTTCGTCAAACTCAGGTCAAGTTTAAAGTCACTGATTAATGTATACCACAATTACCAGACATCTCTGGAGAGCAGTGCTTCCCACACTTTATTTCTGGGGACTCACTTTTTACAAATGACAAACCATCGTGACCCAGTTTAGGCCCTAACAGTAAATCTTGGAAAGAAGACATCTGTGCATAAATAAACATTTACTGCTGTTATTGAATCATATTGTACTATCTTGACACATTTTATTGAAATCATACACATTTTTGCCTGCTTCAAATATGAGATAAAATAACTGCATGTGTTGCAAGTGTTCAAATACTGGGAAGCACCCATCCTCATTCACAATGTGCATATGCAAAAATCTGTGCTTATGTGTACCAGCGACAAAACTGGGACTCAGCAATATTTTCTTACCTGAATTAGTTCGTGCTGGCAGAATATGTTGAAACTTCTTTTAACTAAATGCAGAGCATATCAAAACCGCATTCATTAAAACAGAAGGGTTACCATGGCTTTAAGCCTTCATGTACAGACTGATGGCATAGTAACCATAGTAACCAGATGGAACTTTCTCATCCTTTACCAAGTTTCCAGCGAAATACTGTGAATACTGTTTCTTCCAAATTAGTACTTATATCAAAAACAGTTTCCTCACTTCCCCAATCTTCCCCACTGAAACCCTGATTGACGTCCTTCTGAATATGGATCCTAATCAGAGGAAAAGTATCTGTAAGTATTTGTGGTTCCATGGACTCGGCCAGCCCAAGCCTCCCTATACCCAAGTCAAACAGCCTGGGAAAACAACTTAAAGGGACAGATTTATCTGATGAACAATGGAATCATATTCTAGATCTGGTCCATTCTTCCTCAATATGTGCCCATCATGGCCTAATCCAATGTAAAATCATATACAGAATCCACTACACTAATGCCAGGCTGGCCAAGATATTTTCTAATGTCAGTGATGCCTGTAACCGCTGCAAACAACCCCCTGCTAATCACATCTGGTCTTGTCCCATATTGACAAAATTCTGGTCAAATATATTTGACACAATTAGCCAGGCTTATGGTGTGGTCATTACTCCTAATGCTCCATCGGCCGTCTTTGGTGCCCAGGCTGACACTTGCCTCCCAGTCGCCGCACAGCGAGCCATGGCTTTCACAACTCTGATAGACTCTGAGACGCTTATTCTGTTGAGATGGAAGCCCCCACCCCCCAACACACGATCAATGGATTAGGGAAGTTCTGTACAGTATTAAATTTGAGAAACTTTGAGCATCTGTTGTTCAGAAAACTCCTTGCTTTACTTTGTACTGCCTTTTGAAAGCCTCAAAAACACAATAAAAAGATTTGGAAAAAGGAAGTCTTGTAAATGTCTTTATGGTTGATTTATCTTGTTTTACTTTTTATCTGTTTTTATGTTAAAGCACTTTTAATGTTTTCTGCTGTACTAACAACAACAACAACAACACTACTATTACTCCTACTGCTACTACTATTACTACTACTACTACTACTACTACTACTACTACTACTACTACTAATAATAATAATAATAATAATAATATATGATTGTTATTACACTGTATATTCTGTATCTTTTAGCTGTTTATAAACAATATTTTTAAATAACTTCTTCTGTGCAAATATCTATAAAAACTGTCCGTTTTCTGTGTTATAATAAAATATTGTCAAAAGAATCCATCTCATATTCAGTGAACATTTGCCACACTGTAAAAAACGAATAAGTCAGCAGTACTCAAAAAAAGTTCAGAGGTTAGATGTTACTCTTTGATTACAGTTAAACTGAAATAAACAATTAATCCACCTCGAATATTTTCAGCAACTGCAACTCTTTGCAACTTTCATCCTCCCCTTTCAGTTAACAGAACTATATAAATTTTAAGTAAAAAACAAAACAAAACGTTATTTCAAATAAAATAGGGTTTTAAAATATTTGTGTTTTAAAGAACACAAAAGAAAGAATATTCTGTTGGCACTTAACATTTTTAGTTTAAGAGAATCTCTAAACAAAAGTTTTCACTGCTCGCTACAAATAATTAATTTGAGAATCGGTGTCAGAGTGAATCTAACCAGTCCCTTTGTTTTCAATTCTGGATCCGCTTTCCTTTATGTTCATCACCATGCAAATCCTCTTCCATGGTCTAACTGTATTGTTGACACTGTAGTCATGAGATGACATTTCATTGACATGCCTTAGACAAACACACAAAGCGGAGAGGGAGCAGGGTGATGACAGCCACTCGAAAAAAATGCATCCCACCTACCAAAACAAGGAGAGCGAGCTGAGGGAGAGACAGCGAGAAAGAGGAGCTAGTCGGTGCTCAAAGCGAGGAGGATTAAGCCAAAAAGAGGCCAGACTTAATTGAGCAAGTTCATTAAAGAGAAATTACTTGAGTATTTCTAAGCTTAATTAATGACATGATTTGAAAGATGAGCCTTAATGGGGCTGAAAAATCTATTTATAGTCACGTACGCAGGGTGTGTGAGTGTAATAATGTGTGTGTAATGTATGTGCGGCAGCTTGTCTCTTTGGTTTATGAATCCAAAGAAATCTAATTTATCTGTGTAAATGATCACTCTGGTGTTTTGGAAAAAAAAGGAGTGCTAAATATACAAACGAATGCATAAGTGCGATAAATAAAAGTGGAGTCCCATGCCAGAAGCTATTAGAGCTATTAATTTGACTGGCTCCACTATTGAAGAAGTTCTATCAGGCCCTCATTAGGAGCGTGATTGCCTCTGTACTAATAAACCTCACTTAAAAATTAATTACACTTATATTGACTCAATCTATCTCCTGCTCTAATTATCATTTCACCACCATCAGCACAATGCCGCCTGCCTGACGAACTAATGACTTGCAAAGATGAGGGGGCTTCACTCGGGGTGGGTGTGTTGTGCGTTTTTTTTACACGCACTTTGCACTCAAAGCTGCTGGCACCAATTTTTCGACAAACCCCCGTCTCCAGCTGCCTCCAGCATTTGATTCTTGTCGCACTGTAAAGCCGACCAAGCTGAAAATGATCAAATATTTGTTGTAACTGTTAACCAAACAATATTTAAGTAGGGGAAATAACTTTTGAAAGTAAAACACAAGTAAAAAATATGTTTTCAGTTTACCTAATTGATTTCTCCTTTCATAAAAAAGTATTCTTAAAGCAGAAATCTGTAATATATTTACTGTAATAAATCATAAAATTACCATGTCTCAAATTGTTTATCCCAATGATATGAAATAAAAACCAACCTGATTGTTTTATACTCAAAATCTAAAGTTATGAAACAAGAGTTTATATATAAAAGGTGCCACTTCTTCTCAACCACCTTAATAAGGCTCTTGTCCTCCCTTTTGACTGCTGTGAAACTTTTTACACTGTGTACCACTTCAGAAAATATTTGCTCTCCAAATATCACCTTACTGTTTTACACCTCTAGGTGCCTCTTAAATAACCACTAGCGCATGTGCTTAGTTCACTGTTGTCCTGCTTGAAACATCCTCCTCCTGGTCGGCATTTCTCTTCATGATTGTTCATGTTCGGAGCCACGATTGCACCGTTTTCAGTCTCTACATTTCACCTCCACTTACTATCTTACCAACACGGTTTAGCTCGTATCTACCGTTAATCAGGCTGATATTAAAACAAAAATAGAGGCGAGACAGAGCTTATTTTAAATTGCATTTCAGTGATCTCACATTTTATGTATTTTCATTTGAAATGTTATATTTTCATATTATTATATGTTTTAAAGTAACTGATTTAGTTTTTCAAAAATATTTCTGACATTCCTTCGTGCACCACCAGAGGCAGCTCATGTACCACAGTTTGAGAATCTAGGGATTAGGGTGTCACATCGATTTTAACCAGATAAAATATTTTATAGATGCATAAAGTCTTGCTGAAATAGAGCCAGAGGGCGCGATTTTTCAAGCGAGGGACACTGTGCTCTTTAATGTTGCTGTGGTTACAAGTTGGGTAGCAGATGAACTTTGAACGGTGATTAAACACTACGTTTGCATTAAATGGTTTTAGTGCACACCTGCTGGCCAATCAGAAGAGAGTACTCACCCAGACCATGGTTTAATATGAACTAAACAACATGAATCTGAGCAACTTTGATCCTTAAGCTCAGCTGCTTTGACTTCTGTTACTCCTTGTGTCTTTTTCTTGCATTCCAGCAATGTCACTGGACAATCATGTCCCACACTGTTTTAAGTTCAGGTGAAATTCAGTGATGTTTGAACATTTTAACTTGTTGTTTGCTACTGCTACAGCTACAGATGTCTGCAGACTAGGTGCTGCCACGGCCTGCATTTATTCTACCTGATTGTGATAATGTTTACATTCTTTAATTCGATTTACGACAGGGAGGGGAAGATGAAGTTTGCCCCCGAAATCCCTTCACTGGATCTTTGGTGGATGTGCAGCATGTGTTTTTTGAGGGTTTTCTTTGAGAGGAGACCTGTTTGCTTTAAGCTATTGGTGTTTTTCTACATAAACTATACACAAACAGAGTGACAGAGATGGTTTTTAATTCCCAAATAAGATTGAGAAGAGAATTTTTTAAAAGTGGTGCTTGCAGAGAACACCTCATCCCATTGAAGAGGAGCAGCATTTCACGTCCTACACAGCGGAGGACGAACTTAGAGATATGAGAGGTATAGCTGCATTGTATTCTGTTCCATTTCCTTATCCTGTGGTTCAAGAAACAAATCTTTATGTTTCCACTTCTGACACCAAAGCCTGGTGTTTACCATTGATGCTACAGATTGCCATCATGCTCCATTGTTGCTGGAAATACCTCAAGCTTCCACAAACTCTGTAAGCTCCCCACCGACTTACACAAAGCATCTCACCAACACTTCCCCTCCTTCCTTCATCATCCCTTCCCTCTTTGTATGCCTCATATCACATTTTTTTTTTTAATTTCTCCTCTGCGGCTCCTCCTTCTGCTCCCCCTCCACATCACATTACCAGGACCCCCGCCACACCGACAAATAGCCTGTGCTGGGGCTGCGGGGAGGAGACGGCCCTCCTTCAATTGTAGTCCCCGTGACCTCCAGCTAAACTATCTCCCTGCTCAACTGGGCCTGTTGCTGACTCGTGACTTCCCGAGACATGCTTATAACCACAGATTTGCTATTTGAGTTTCCCATTATGGGCCTAGATTGCTTTCCAGTGGGTGGCGAGAATGGAATCATTCCACTCTGTGCCGTGGCTAACAGCCACATTCACGGTCGTTGGGTGTCCAAGGATCCATCTCAGAATTAAGAGCAGGGGTATCGCAGAGAAAGCCAACGGATAGTCCACAAATTCAAGTAGGTATGAAAAGAGAAAAAAACAGCTTCATAATTCTATGGGAGAACAGAACTGAGTTAATAATTAGCGTCCTGTGAGTATAGCACAGCTCAGAGACATGCTGCGTTAAGACATTGCTAGCCTTCTGATAATGAGCTTGTCCCTCGCTTTAAAGACCGTGTAAAACAAAATTAATGTGTGTTTTGAGTTTGTCACACAACAGAAACATGTTATTAAACACAGCCGGTGACATGATGGCATTTTTTTTCTTCGGTGTCAGGTCGTTGGAGCTGAAGTGAACTGCTGGGATGACTTGCACTGAGAGAGTCGCTGAGGTACGTTCGTAACTTAGTGGGAGAGCGAGGAGAGGAAGAGGTGGAATCGTTTTAATGTCACCGAGCCACATTTCAGGTCCTGTATAATTTTTAACCTTTCACAGAAAAGAAAAAAGGTAGGCATAGCACTGTCTTATGTTACTGCCAAAACAAACTCAATATTTTCTGCTGCAGCAACTTAAATTTAAAAGCATTTAAACAAGAAACAAGCGTTGGCTGTTATTTTGAAGTAGCCACGGGAATAATGTCTGTCATAGTTTGTCAGTAAGCTTAGCTCTACCGTTATCGTTCATCAAAGTACATCTATAAAACAGTCTTTAGGCACATTTGACAGTAGATCCACTTAGATATGTCAGGGAGTAATGGAACGGTCAGGAGCAGCCACAGTGAGCGGTTAGATGTAGCACTGCAGGCTGAACATCTGCAAGTAGCTTCTCAGCCAGGAAACAAACTTCGCTGTGCTCTGCCGTCCATAGACTGTTGCTCACGGCATGGAAAACAGACTGGGAAAAGGACAACTACTGCCTCACTTCTTTATTAAAACAAGTTTAGTTTGTTTTGCTGCCCCCAGAATTCTGACCCGTGCCAATCAGGACTCCACTCTGCAATTACAGATTTGAACCATCGCTCAGTGAACAGCATTTTCTAGCTCAGTTATACATTTGCGTAAGCACACATTCCTCTGAAAGATAAAATACCTGGAAATGTTTTAAATACCCAGAAAGTTGTTTAACACAGCTAACTACTGCATTGGAGGTGTTCCCAGAATCCTCAAAGAAAAAATATATTCAGTTGGCTCCATGGTTAAAAAAACCCCCCATATTTTTAACCCATTTCTCAAGATCAAGTCAAAGTCAACATGGAAATCAAAAGTTGACTCTGACTCTTTATTCTGTTTTCTAATTCAAACTATGATGGTAGGCATCCGGGTGCTGGATCAGAACTTGGGAAAAAATTAAAAAAGTTAAGTTAAAAGTGAAATTCTTTTTGATCGTGCAGCAGATGGAATATGTTTTCATCCAGATGGTCAGACGAGTTGCCGAGGTAACTCTAACAGGCCTACATCAAACACACACACTGAGGTCAGGTCACTCATAATGATGAATTATAATCCAGCTCAGCGTTTTCGTCTGTTTCTGTTCATCGTTTTGTTTATTTGGTGGCATCTAGCGGTGCACTTGCAGATTGCAAACACCTAATCTCACCTACCCCTTCCAAACCTGTAAGAGAAACTACAGTGATTCTGAAACTACCATTTTGAAGTTTTGAGTTTAGCATTTCGGGAGTTTCCATTTTGCTTTTACACAAACAAAAAATACTCAGTACTGATGAGAGCGTGGCGCTGGCGTGTCACATACTGTGACTTGTCTGTATTTGTCTGTTTAACAAGAAATAATGGCCGCCTGCCTAATCATGTTTTTTTCTCATTCTCTCATTCTCTAAGTGCAAATACTTAATAATTACTGTACTTAAGGAGACTTTTCAGGTACTTTACTTGAATATTTATTTGTCTGAAAACTTTTTACTTTAACTCCCAACTTTTTAACTCAAATACCTGTACCTTCTCCTCCTTGCATTTTCAAAACAGGCTCGTTACTTTAGTTCTAATGCTTTTGACAGAAATGATTGATTATTTTTACTTGGCATCATTGTGCACCGCCTTCTCAACATCAAGACTGATTTCACCCAAAATGGATATGACGGTAACACAGAAAAAAGGGGAGTTGATGACTGAACAGAAAGGAGAGGGAATTTTAGACTTCATTAGGTGGTCAGACACACAGTGCCTCATACAGGAAGCCACTTATGATCAAATTTCCTTTTTTTGTTGTTTGTTTTTGATTTTCTTTCCCTCATTTTATTAGTAATCATTGATTTCTTGTTTGCATACGAGCGCTTCCTGGACTCCTTCCTGGACCTTTTGTTTGAGATGTTCTTTGCACAAATGTGTACTCAAACATCACAAAAGACTACAAGGCAAATTAAAATAAGTTTATTGTCATGGCACGGTCATGTTAGACCTTAAAACAAACAAACTCCAACAAATTTCAGCATCAAGCCCTCATCAGGGAGTCAGAACACTGGAGTTTTTTTGTGATTTTTGAGCACACCTATAACCCCTGTAACCTTTAGAAACATGTATTTTCTGCTTCACAACTTTGCTGCTTTTATCTAAATCTTAAATTCATGAGGTTAGGAGTTTTAGTTAGTTAGAAGACAAAACAAGTAATTTGAAGATGTCTATGAAGCCCATAAACTTACATAAAGGTAATCAGGCAAATGAAGAAAAATAATCACCTTTCAATCATCACTTATGACCCCCAAGAAGCATGTCAGGGTGTCTGTATCTGCAGAAACCCTGCCGTCTGCCTGTACATCTTATTTTGCCGTGCTCAAGACACTTTACCGACCCAAAATGTTGGAAGTTGACGTTTTTGAATTTCTGATGCGTTTACAAACAGCTCAGACAAATGCTACTCATTCTGTCTTTAATAAATAATTCTGCTAATTAGATATTTAAAATAAATGTGTAAAAAGAAATAAAAACTTTTCTCTCAAGCTGTGATCAGTTGGTAAAAGCTGGTTTGATTTCCTTTCACGTACCACCAATAATTTAACCAAAATAATACTAATAAAAAAATTAAAACTGAACTTATTTAAATCTAAGTCTTATTTTTAATCCTTCACTGACTTTCTTCAGTTACTGTGCGTCCCTCTGCAGGATTTACAGCATCATAATATGTTGATTTCACCACTGCTGAAGTTCTTCTTAGAGCTCTTTTTTGGTGGCGTCCCCAAATCTTGGCCTTGTGCCGAAGTATTTGCACACAACTCAACACCTGTCCTGTAATGCAGTGTTTAGTGGGGATTGTCTATGCTAATAACAAACAATTGGCCACGCTCATCCCATCTTTGATTCATCATTCAGAACATTTGGTAAGAGCAGCTTTGGGGTGGTTAAGAACAGTCGCTGGAGTCGACTTCTGTCTCTTTTTCTCTTAACAGAACATTAAGAGAAAACACAAGCTATTTAAGAGAATGTTGACAGATAACTGAAATATATTCCTTTATTAGTCCCACAATGGGGAAGATTTCTGTGTTACAGCAATAAAACACATCACAGAGCGCTTCTGAACCCACCATTAGTGGTTCTTACAGAGGAACAGAGGGTTATGTAGATAATGGACTTCTTTTTTTTTTTCATCTCTCTTTCCCACAAACCTGATCTCAGAGAAAGAAAGAGACGTCCTCCTTGTTTCTCTCTCTGCAGTGTATTTGCCTTATATCTGCCTGGTTTCCCTGCTAATGAATGCACAGCAGCAGGCTTAAATGCAGAGGTAGAGGTCCACTGTCAGGCTGCAAGGAAGAGCTGAGCATGCCAGAAACTGAGCTGAGAAAGAATTAACGCAAACCCATTTACTCATACAAATGCCTCACTTTGTTATGCATCAGAGTAGAGGCAGTTCACCCTTGGCTGTACTCTCTGTTGGGCATTTACTGAACATCACAGATAATGACCGCACTTACAAGACAATAAGGACTCGGGCCAGGCGGTCGGCATGGATTAAAGACGCATTAAGGAAGATTTTTACTGGCATAATGTATCTGCAGAGGGTTGAAAGGGTGGTTGATCAATACCGCTGACACGACAATTAATTCCGCCAGGTGCTTTCAGAGATTTCTTGCTCTGGAACGAACCTCCACACATTTCAAACTGCTCAGGGATGGAAGGCGGTAGTGCTGTGGGTGAGGGACCAGCATTCAGACCCATATGGGTTTCCAAATAGAAACTATGAAGCCGTTTTAGGAATATATGTATGGTGCTTCACTATTACCTCTTGATCTTTAAAGGCCACTCTTAGCTGTTCTAGGAATGGTTGCTGGGACACACGTGAAGGTACTGTCATTAAAAACTGTAGGTAAGAGGGATGCTTGTCAATTAAAAGAGAAATCTGTAATTAATATGCAATAATAAATCACAAAATGACTACAATGTGTCATCAGAGATCAATGAAAACACATTAAGTTGAATATTTGCTTCATTTGACAAAGACGCCACAGCTATTTGTCCCCCTTTGAAATTTCCATTCTGGGCCGTAATGACTGTTTCATATGTCTGTTTCACATTGATTAGAGTTTATATTAATGCTGAACTTTGGCCAAACGAGTAAGTGTCTTTTTATGAGTCATAAGAAATCATTAAAAATCTTGTGGAAGCCGGAGATGTTTGTAACGGTTAAATTGAGCAAAAAGTGTTTGGCAGACAGTGAGGCCAACTCATTGTTCAGAGTGTATTTTCAGAGGAGTAGGATTTTTTTCAGGATAACAAGCTTGACTTTACATTGACAGGAGGACTCATTGTTGGCGGTTATTGTCAATTTATGAGCTTGTGTCCATCCAGAGCTGCAGAGCTCCTGCAGCCTGCCTGTCTCTTCCATGTCTGGGGAGGAAGGTATGGGGGGAAACAACTTGCTTCAACTATAGATTGAATATTAAACAGGATTACAACCTATTTAATATACAGTCTATGGTTCCAACTAGCTATTTGAACTACGATACTAATTTTTGGATGGGAAATGTCTACATATTGCTCCTTTAATTCTATTTATTTTAATTACTCTTACAGTTTTTTTTTTTTCCAATTGCTAAAATTCATTTGCCAAAACTGAAGTCACATTGTCAGAATGCCTCAGTGAAACAGACTGTCAATCATTTCCTTTGCACTCACACAAAATGCATCCAATTACACTTTTTTTTTTTTTCAGAATCCATTCTCATTCATACTCCACCACCTGCAAAACACTACACTATATTTAAAGCATATGTTTCAAAACACTTAAAAACACTTAAATAAATGACGGCAAATATTGTGCATTTCTAGAGTAACCACGTTTAAACACAATCATGCCTGAATTTTTATTGCATAATTAAATTATAATAATTTCAAACACAGCTGATTGCAATTTCCCTGGAATGTCTACGCTTACTACTAAGAGGACTGTGCAGTTTAAGTGATTGTACTCTGTACATTTTGCTGATTTTGTAATTACTATTATTGCAGCCCTGGAATTTGGAATCTGTTTATATCACTAATAACTGCAAAGTTATATAAAAAAAAGAAGGATTCTGCTGCATTTCTGATTCATTTTAGTTACATAAACTTTGGCATTGTCAACAAAAGTGACAAGGTGTTATTCTCATTCTGTAATGAAAAATTGATTTATGTGAAAAATCTTTTAAACTTCAAAGATAAAAGTTGACTGTATGCAATGCTCTTTGTTATTAGTGTGTTATGAACGACAATGTGTGTCTTTCTGAGTGAGAACTGTTGGTAGTGTTTAGGTTGAACAAACTCTGAAACATCTATGAAGTGTTTTTGGTGGTTTGAGTGAATCTTAAAGGTGAAATTAACTGTTTGGGGCTCAGGCACATGTTGAAGCTTGCCACAGCCAAGAACAAAAACTTAAAAACAATATTTGGATAATATTTTTCACTAGTGATATGTTTAATGCCCTAATTTTCCAAAGTGAATTTTATTTTTGTATTGAGTTTGGGTGCCTTAATACCAGCTGTGATCTAAACCTTCCAGTGAACTACAGTAACCATAAGTCATAGCAGCTATATCAGTAGTGTACGTGCGGAGAGAAAGTTTGAAAAGTTGCCTCCATAACCAGATGGCAGCAGGAGACTGATCCAACACTGAGGTGCCATTAGTTTGTTAGACAGGGAGTCTGGAGAAAAAAAAAAAAAAAAACACGAGAAAACTGACAGCCAGATTTTTTTCAAGATGTAAAACAGCTGTCAATGTTTAAACGGCCTTCTGAGATTCTTACTTTCACTTTAAAAGCACTCAAATCACTGTATTTTCTTCTCTAGTTATTACACTTCAGGCAGCAAAATACATAGTTAAAGTACACAGTTATCCATTATCAGACAGCCCCCCCCCCCTTAATGCCACTTTAAAATCAGAGGATCGCTGCCTCAAGAGTTAGACTGATCTCTTAAAAGCATGTTTAATAATCCTAATCCAAAGTCACATGTTTATAAATATCCAGAAGTAAGAGACTGCCTTGAAAGATTCACCAGTGCTTTATCGTGGGCTCCTGCTTGGACACATGATGATGACGATCAGTTGGGCTTTGTACTCAGATTGTCACAAACTTGAACCTGGAGGTGACAAATTATTGTACTTTAACTGATGAGACAGATTAAAAGGCGTACAAGCAAAGGAAGGAAGCAGTTACAAGACATGTGAGCTGGATTTTCACTCTTAATCCCACACTGAATATCATTTAAAACATGTCTGCCTGCCATGTATTTATTACTGCAGAGCTTCACTGTTTGCTTTGCTATTGGCTCCATCATAGACTGGGTTCTTAAGGGTGCCAGAAATCCTTGAAAAAACTTGAATTTGATTGTTTTCAAGGTTTGAAAAGTGCTTGGATTTTGCAGAAAGTACTCAAACAGCTTGAAAATGTAATTGCATTGTACTTTCACAATAAATAGCAGTCTGACTGAACAGTTTAATTTTAGATAAAGAAATATAATAAGTTGGAGACCCTGATTTGTTTTGCTTTTTACATAAAAGAAAAGTTTTGTTTCTTTTTTTTAATTTCAGTTATTTGTCCAGTAATTGTTTGTTTGTTGTTTGTTTGTTGTTTGTTGTTGTTTGTTGTTAGTTGCAGCCCTACGATGTAGGGCTGCAACTAATGATTATTTTCATTCTAGATTAATTTGTCAATTATTTTGTTGATTAATGAATTAGTTGTTTGCTCCAATAGTCTAAAATGTATTGTTTTGTCCACAACTCAAAGATATTCAATGTGCTATCATGGAAGAGTAAAGAAACCAGAAAATATTCACATTTTAGAAGCTGAAATCAGAGAATTTTTACTTTTTTTTAAATTAAAAAAATACTCAAATTGACTACTATTACTCAATAATAAAAGTAGTTTATTGTTTTAATATTCAATTAATAACAAATTAATTGATTAATTGTTACAGCTCTAATATGCTAAGTCTATTTACAGACAGGTGTCACATTTTGAAACATGAATATGTGCACTGAGCATGTATATGTGTATAAATATGCCATTTACCAAAGCTGTAAGATGCTGGAAAACCTTGGAAATGAATCTTGAAAATGCTTGTAAAGTGCTTGAATTGGACGTTTTTTCCAACATCTGATGCCTGTCAAAAGCAAAGATGTGACATCATAAGGGGAGGCAAACTGGTGTTTTGGGACGCACGTTTTCTGAAAGGTGAAGCAAGCAAAAAAGACAGACGTTTTTCATATTCTGGGAGTCTTCAGAGACACATATTTGTTGTTTGCAGGTTTGCATCCTGTTTTGTTTCCCACAGTCAAAAGTTGGTTTATTTTAAACCTCTTCCCCTAACCTTAAAGTCGTGGTAGTTTCTTGAACCTAAACAAACACGTTTCACCAATACACACGAAAATCGGTACACACATGTATCACGCCCAGATGCACAAAAAAATCTCTTGGGTGCATTGCCCAAACTCAACAGGAAGTCGGCCATTTTGAATTTCACTGTCAATTTTGCTAATTTCCACACATTGTATTTTAAGGAATTCCTCCTACAGAATTCATCATACTGACTTCAAAACTGCTGTGTACCACCTAAACTACTTTGTGATGCACCAAACTTCACACATTGATCAGAGTCCCGGCCTGAACACATCTACAAGAGGATCACGGCTACAGCATGCCCCAACGGGCATAGGGGTGCAAAGGCCTGTCCAATGCTGCTTGCAGCTTTAATTTATTATATATTTTTTTCTACATTTTTTTTAAATTAATAACTAAAAGCAGGAATTATATAACTGATCTGATATCTGTTAATATAAGGGTTAATCTTCAGGACTAAAAGGACAGGGTGCGAGACTACTTATAATTCAGGACTGTCCAGAACTGACCAAAAATGTTCCGCAGGCGACTGAGGTGCACATCAGAAAACATTCATGTGTTTAGTTTAGACAAACAATCTATTTTGTTATTAGATTATATGGGATTGTTGTCAAACACGAACATAAATCAAATCATCTATGTATCTGATATGATGAAAAATGATATACATTATTCTCCCCACAGGGAAATTTATCGTGGACTTGAGTGCTGCACACACGTAACTGCCTCCATAGTAGCAAATGAAAACAGACATCACATAAACAAAACAGCGCATACTGAAGCAAATCCCAACCACAAATCGCACACATTACACAACCAGTGATAAGAACGGACCTTCATTATTTATACGGCAGGCACAGACATGAAAGTCCCCACAACAAAAAACGACTCTGCGGCGCTAAAAAGCATTTCAGTGTCCTTCAGATGGTTTTCTTTGCATTTAGCAGCTAAAAGAGCCTGATATTTCCCTCATGAGTTGGTGGAGAGAAAAGAAGGTGCTACACTGTAGAGGGAGAGTGAATATTGGACTTTTATTCATCAGGTGGACACAAAAGCAACTCAGAATGAATGCTAATGTTGTTCTGTAACTGTTGCATGTGTAAATAAGCAACTGTTAGCTAAAAAGATTGCCGTAACAACTTAAAAGGGGACAACATATCAGTGTCGGCTTCCCACCCAGTGACCAAAAACAATTAAAGCCAATTTGATGTTGCATATTATTGTGTTTGGGGTCAATAAATGTACTTACTATGTACTGGATTGAATTCAGATTCTTTGAGTTGACAAAAAAATCCAACACTTACAGAATAAAAAATGCGTTCCTGATGCGGGTGCTACGAGTGGGTGTGTGTACGCGTTTTTTTGTTTGAAAACTTGCCCACTTTAAGTACAAATGAGGTTGAAGTATGCATATGAAAAGAGTTTGGTGAATAAAAGTTTCTAAAGAAAACCTGGCAGGAGCCTGGGAATAAATAAGAACATAACAACTGCAAGCCAGAACCCAGGAAGTTTTGTTGGGTACTTTTTTTTATATACAAAAAAAAAAACAAAAAAACAAAAATCAATTGCTGAATAACAACCAAGAAAAAAAACCCCAAAACATATTCATCTCACTGCCTCTTCTTCAACTGAATCAGTGTGTGGCAAACATTAACTGGCTGTTCACGCCACGTCTGGATGATTTTATCTATTTTCATCTGTGGAAGAGTCGTGGGGGCATGAACCTATCTGAGCAGCGAGGATGGGAGGAGCAGGGACGCCCTTGGCAACTGGATGTGAGGAGCTTTCATAACCAAGGGCGGTGCGGGACGTGCGACTGCCTCTATCTGAATCCATTACACACACACACACACACACACACACACACACACACACACACACACACACACACACACACACACACACACACACACACACACAAGTAGGTGAGCTAACACCACTGTTTTCTCCAACCTCTGCTGTTTCACTGATAAGATGAAGTTTACCGCTGAGAGGCGAGATGTAATGGTTGAAATACAGATGACCCATGCTGCTGGGATCCGGAGGAGGGATATGCATCACATCGAGCCATGATATGAATTTGATTTTATGAGGAAGATTGTGTAGAAAAGATGTCACTTGCTGGTCCAGAGTGGTGTATTACAGGTGCTGGAAATCCTTGACAACGCTTGAATTTTAACATAGTGTTTTCAAGGTTTGGACTTTTATTTTCTTAAACAAATACTCAAAATGATTAATCTATTAATTAATCCTGTCACAATCTTGTCAGTTGAAAAACAGACTATTTTTGTCTTTCCCGTCATGACTATTTTCATTATTGATTAATGTGCTGATCATTTTCTCTATTAATCGATAAGCCGTTCGGTCCATAAAATGTCAGAAAATGGTGAAAAATGATGATCAGTGTTTCAGAGTCAGAGTCAGAGATGACATCCTCAGATGTCTTGTTTTGTTGCTTTGAAATATAAGCCCAAAAACAGGCTCACAAATAAGTGAGATTGTTGTTCGATTATCGAAACCCCTTAGACCTCATAGCACCCTGGTGTAGCTGTTCATTATTTCAATGTCGCGCCTAGGAGCACCTGTCCTCTTAAAATCAGCCCCAGTGTATTAAACTGCTGGAAAAAATTTCCTGACATTTGTGTCGCAGATACTTTAAGTTGTTCTCAATAACCAGAACTGGATATATTGATCAGAATTTTGAGAACTGTGATTTTCTTCTGGGACGACTGACCGGGCTGCGACTTTCTGATGCATAAATTCAACAGATTTTTCTCATGTACTGTATGTTGCCAAAAATACTACCTACAGCACCACTGTGAAAAACAACAGAGACACTGTGTTATTTTGTTCGATATTACATCACATAACCATCAGTAAAAAAATACACTTCCCCCAAAGTTTTAGAAGTAGTTTTAAAATAATACTCACCTAATCAAATTATCAAATCATCATTTTGTGTTGCTATTTATCCTAGCTCGTGTTTATCAGAGATTCCCACTAGTAAACAGCCTAACTTAAATGAAGATGAATTGTCTTCATAGTCTGCTCAGTAAATGTGTGTGAAAGCACCTCTTTACAGAAGCACATCCACCCACTTCAAAACTGTGTATCACTGTTTAACAGGGCTTTTAGATCTGACTCTGAAACAGTTCATTTTCACAAAGACTGTTAATTTGGCGGTGATGCATTTTGAAAATCCGCACTCAAACATTCAAAATCACTCTCAAAAAGACTGACTTTACATATGAAGTGACTGAAAAATTCCCCACATCCTTGACACACCCATACTTGAGCATTAAATAACATCTGACCTCATAAACAAAGCAAAACGACTACATCCACATAGAAACCCAAGTATAAAATTATAAAAGTCACCGTGCCTCTATAAGATTCATAAAAGACTTATAAGAGACATCAATATTAGAAGCCATAATAATACATTTATTAATTTATGAGGGCAACACATGTCAGAGCAGTGGCACAGAAACTCAGTATATATATTCCAATGAAACAAATCATGTTTTAACCCAAATATATTTACATCACTGTTCCCCTTCTTCAGCTCCAAAGATAATCTCTCATCAACACTGCACTTTTCACAAAAACACTAGTGGAAATATTTGTCTCTTTGTTATTCAAAAATGCTATGATCAGATAGACTCAAATAAAAATTAATCAGGAATAAGATTTTCCCGTAATGATGAGAAATATAGCTCCATGACCGTTGGTTTCCATGTATCTCTCCACCCAAAAAACCTCATAGAAATGAATGGGAACTCATGGGCATGACTCTATGTCCATAGCTCCAAGGGAAATAAATGGAAAATTATGATCATGACTCCACTGTGATCAACTAATGACCTCTGTTGGAGTGTCTCAGCCACTAACAAACACACTCACACACACGTGCGCACACATACACCTGCATACATGTGTGTGTTTGTGTGTGAGAAAGGGACAGGGAGACAAAGTGTCAGAGATATTGAGTTGGGGTGAAAAGCTAGGATTGAAAACATTTTATTCATATTGTAAATCCCTGAGAAATACTATATTAAATATCTAAAGTCTACACCATGTCAATACTAGATGAAGAAAAAGCAACACATTATCTTTTTTCTTCTAGAATTTGTATTGTAAGAGTCCAGACTCTGTTTAAAAAAAAATGATCTGAAGATCTGAAATTTCTATTGTGGAAAATCAATAAAACAGTAACCCCTTGTGACTAACAACTAAAAATAGTATGTTAAGAAAAACTGGCGCAGTAACTTCATTCTTTTCAATGGATTTGTGTGTAACTCAGCAAGTACTTTACATGCTGTACAGGAAATTATTACAAAATTCCACTATGGACATCAATGAATGCGATAAGGCAAGGCAAGCTAATTTGAACAGCACCTTTCAATGAGCTTATGTTTTTCTATACTAAGACATGTCAGATTAAAGGGATAAATAAAGCATGCATGAACAAAAGACAAACACTGAGCACCACCTCTCGAGAGCATATTTCCCCATCTCAACTTCTTGAATCATCAATGTGTCATCATCACAAATTGTCAGTTGTCACATACTAACGATTTTTCAGTGCCCCTCCCTGATACTGAAGCACAAGTTAACCCTTGCATCACCTCACTCATCCAGGACCATATAAACAGTACGCTTAAAACCAGATTTTATCATTTAAGAAATATTTCCAAAGTCTTGAGCTTTTCATCCCAGGATGGCAGTGAAAAGCTCTTTCATGCTTTTATTTCCAGTCAGCTAGACAACTGTGACATGCTGCTCACGGGAACATCCGAAAAGCACTTTGATTGACTGCAACCGCTCCAGAAGGCAGCTGCTAAAAAAAAGGAAATTACCTGTGCTGAAATCATTACGCTGACTCCAAGTAAATTTTAGAATCGACTCTAATATTTTATTGCTTGATTTTAAGGCCCTTCATGGTCTGGCATCCTGATTTCTCCTGGACATGATTGTGAATTCTGAACCAGCAAGACCCCTCAGGTCATCCGGACCAGGCTGTCTAGTTATTCCCCAGTTCTCCACAAAAATTGGTGAATTTTTATTTTATTTTATTCTACTTTATTTATTTATTTGATTTATATACCAACTCTTTTAAATATTTTAGCGTATCTTGATAAATCATATCTTAAATCTTACTTTTTCTTCCTTTTAAACTGTTTTAACTCTTGTGTCCTTCTTTTCTTCTTCATAATGTCTACCTATAGCCTAGTTTTTGAAAGTTTCCACATAGGGATGGGTGGAGGGGATCATATGGCTATGTGGCATTATTTGACAGTCAATGAGCTACTTTGAATCTATGATTACAGAGGTGCATTTATTACTTGTTTAGAGTCATGACATGCTGGTAGCCTTACTGCCTTCCACAGCTTGAGCGACTGTAGGAGACACTGCCAGAAAACTTTTAACACATCGCTCAACATTGTGATACGTTCCTAGTTTGGGCAGGTTTAGGCACAAAAATTACTTGGGTGTGTTTGCAGTTTGCGGTGCTAATGACTACGATACATTACTCACTGAAGCGACTCACAACACGAAAGTCACATGATGCACGTAATGTGATGCACATTAACATTGTGCACTTTACAACTATTAATAAAGTTTTGGTTTTCATGTGGGACATTAACCCTGGTCTCCTGGGAAAAAGACCTGTGCTTGTTTGAGCCATCCAACCACCCCACCTCCTCCAGGCTCAGACTTATACCTTTTTTTTACTGCCATTTTAGACAGCATGCAGCAAATATAGAATAGAGTTCTATTTTTGCTGCATGCTGCAAACTTGCTGCAGCACACAACATAGTATTTAAACACATAAAAAAATTGCTTTAAAATGATGTCCTGCATGTTATCTATTTTTCCTGGTTGAAAATAAACACAAATATGTACATTTCCTGTGTTATTTTGTGGAGGTACTGGCTGAATTTTAAAATATATAATTATTATTATTCACATTTTTTCTGCCAAGACTTTGGAATTGCCATTTGCATTGCTTATCAACCATCTGCAAATGCTAGCAGAGTGCGCCCTACAACAAAAACAACAAAACAACAAAAAGAGAAACAAAAAGAGCTCTTCGACCCATAGAACTGGCTTTACTTCTTGTACGCTGCTTGGTGAGCACACGAACAGAGTTGGTCCAGTAAGTTCTGAACAAAGTTGGTGTAAAATAACATGCAGTTTGATGTGCTGCACCAGACGTATTGCATACATATCACTGCCGTGCTGCATGTGGTGTAAAAAAGCCTTTATTCTGTGTTGAAAGCCTGCTGCATCTCATGCAGTGTCTCAGAGTTGCCGAGGGGGTTTTGACAAAACATCTGTATCTAACAAGTTGGGATGAGAACGGGCTGCTCATATACTTATATTCTGTGTTAAAAGTTATCTCACATACACGCATGGGCCACAATCATGATGTTCTCACTGAGGCTTTCATTTCTTTACACATAGTACCACTTATAAAGGTCATGAACTACATGGAAATCCCTGTCTCTTGACATGTGGTCGCAGGCGATGCAGATGGGCAGAATAAATTCGTTGTTGAGTGTCAGCAGATGAGGAGTGGCTATGTAGTACCTCCTCCACTCAAAGTAACGCATGTATGCCTCATCGTTTGAGTCCAAGTAGAGCAGAAAGTCCGCCAGTGCCTTTGCATCAGGGAAATCGCTTATGTGAATGAAGGCGTCAGAGGGAATGTACTGCTCGTAGTTTTCTCTCGGTGGACCCAAAACCACAGGGACCGTCCCTACTGAAAGGGGCCCGTTAACCTTCTCTGTGGTGTAGTCTAGGTAGATCGAGTTCTCAAAAGAGAGGTAGAACTTGCAGCTAGCGATGGTTGGGTAATATTCTTCATATTCTAACCGCTTCCCTGTAAAAGCTGAACCAAAGACGTCGACCTTCATGTGTTTGGACAGTTCAC
The DNA here is from genome assembly GCF_056507025.1 of Lutjanus erythropterus. Classification (NCBI taxonomy): domain Eukaryota; kingdom Metazoa; phylum Chordata; class Actinopteri; order Lutjaniformes; family Lutjanidae; genus Lutjanus; species Lutjanus erythropterus. The sequence continues at coordinate 6,878,956 of NC_139317.1, read as the reverse complement.
GATAATAATTTTCTCTTGTAGCTGTTCCAGTTGTGTGGGCGTTGTTACTGACAATCCAGCACACCAGTTTGTCTTTCTTAGGCAGAACAATGTCACCTTTCATTTCCGTTTCCCTCAAGGTGAGGTCATACCTTGCTGTGATGTCAGCATCTCTTCTGTAGTTCAGTGTTAAGTTGAACATGTTTTCCAGACCTGGTGTCACCCACGTGTTCCTCGGGGATTCCAAATTGAACCAAATCCACTTCTGAAAAGGTGGACGGGGCTCCTGCGGCAGGTTTGCAAACGACCGCTCTATGTGTTTGTGGAAGATGATGACTCCATGTGCTTTGCTGTAGAGGGATCTGTCATCTGTCAGAATACAGCCATTAATTTTGAATTGTGTATAGCAAGAGTCTAGAGGAAACTTTGCATCAAAAGGCCAGAACCATATCAGGACTATGGGCTTTTCTTGTGAATCCTCAATTTCTTCCTCATCAACAACTGTAGATGTGCAAGTTGGAGATGGAGAGTCAAAGTTCATAAAGAAGAAGAATAGAAGAATAGACAGGACAACACCAAAAGCACATATCTGCGCAAACCAAAGTGCTTTCTTGGTAGCTGGAGGAATCATCTGTGGAAGCAGAAAAAGAAACTGATGTGATCACTTCATAATCTACAGTGTAAATCAGTTTTTTGTTCATTTCTTGGTCAATTTTGGATGAATTCAGCAGTCATGGTGCTGCATTTTGTTTACAATTACAATGATGAAATGTATTGAATTTGCAAGTGCCCCTTCTTCTCCATGGCAGCGGCAGCTGAGGCTCATGGGTACTGTAGTATTAAGACCTATTGGCCACGCCAAAATTATGGATAAAACATGATTTCTCAGAAAAGTGACAAAGAAAAAAGTCACGTTTCTAAGAATATCGACTCTATTTCACCCCAAAATCAAAAACACACATTTTTATCAGCCATAGAGATGTCTGACCTCTCTCCAATATAATATAATAAAGTAGATGGCGCTCAGCTTAGTTCTCAAGTGCTAAACAAATGCTTTTGAAAAACTAAGCAGCAATATATCTTTCCAGAAGTCATCAGCCAGTAAGCCAAGATATTCCAGGGGCCTTGTTGTGAGCAGTTTTAAGTAGGAACTACTTTCTGTCTATGGTACAATTTGCTGGAACTCCTTTTTTTCCCCCTACTAGAATGAAAGTAGGTGCTACATGAAACTGCTCACAACATATTATTAAAGGTAAGGAAGACATCAGACCAAAACAATCTAAATTGATAAAAAAGCACTACCGGCACAAAGGGAAATATATATTTTTGATTTTGGGGGGAACTGTCCCTTTAATTTAAAATAATTTCATTTAACTTCAGTAACACTGTGTTATGTTTACCAGTTAGTTATAACCATTTTGGACTTAACGTTTGAGTACTGGTAATGTTAAAACTGAAAAACAGTTCACAAATACAAATAATAAAGCATAAATATAATGCTTGTCAAAGTATGTAAGCTAAGCTTCAAAATGAAGAAAACTGCACATTTTTCCTTTTCATTCTCATTACACTGTCTTTGTAGATTGTCATGTGGAGAGTCAGTCAGCATTAAAGTCAGCACTTTCAACCAGCTCATGGAGCTAACATTCTGTCTCACTTGCTTAAGTACTCTTTAAAACTCATTTCTACAAGATGGTGTACACTTAACAATGTTTTATTTTTCCATCATTTTCATAGATCCTCTTTCTGTTACTACTTTATTATTTTATTTTAAACTTATTTACTTTGCATCGCAAATATATTTATTTTAATTTCATTATGTTAGTATTCTTATATGTGCTTCCACATAAATTGTGCTTTTATCTGGTTTAATTGTTTTTTTATCAACATTCTTTTAGTGCTGCCCCTTAATAGTTGACTAAACCGTTAATTGGTAAGTCTTAGTCGACCACATTTTCATTTATTTGTTAGTTACAGGGAAAAAAAAGAAAAAAAAAACACTTCCAATTCCATTGAGGAGGTGTGCCTTGCTGTTGGGGCCCGGGGATTGTTGCCACACAGACCTTTTCTCTCGTAACACTGTAGTCACTGACACACTGCTGCTAACTGTGCTATCGCTGCCATTAGCTAGTTATCTCAGTCAGCTACTGGTGCTGTGTCTCAATCCGCGTACTTCTATACTGACACTTCCAGGTTTGAGTGCATAAGTGTGTTCACATTAACATTTACGGCAAAACAAAGTTCACTGCAGGTGCCCGGATGTTGTACTCAAACCGGCCAAAAAGTTGAGTGCGGAATGTTTTGTTTATCCACATTTAACTTCCTTATATATGAACTTAATTCTTTTATTTTGCACTTGCTCTATGTACTCAGTGCTGCTTTGAATATGTACTAGAGTCTTATTAATATTTATATTTCATCAGGGGCAGTTTTAGTGATTTGGAGGCCCCAGATGAAAACCAATATGATGTCCTTCTTTATTTTGCTTAACACATTCACACGTAGTGACAAAAAACTATTTAGAGGCATCTATTTTTTTCATTTAACAAAGCCACAGAACCAAAGGGCCCAGACTTTGAGCTGTTGTCTTATCTCATCTCTCTTTTTAACTCATTAGTTTTCAGCAGCGGTGTAAAGTAAGCACTGTACTGAAAAACAACAAGGTACTTGACTGTCTTCAGTTTCTGCTACTTTATACTTCTACTCTACTTTGTAGATTGAGATTAAAAATCCAAAATATAAGCAACAAATAACTCATGGTGTATCATAAACAACCCACACATTCATGCATTTATAAATATAGTCCAATTATATATTATTCTGAAATGAGTAATATTTAACAATTTGAAAGATGGAACAATCAATTTAAATATATATGTGATAAATACTGACTTATCTCAAAATAATGATTTAGTATGTCTAAATATGTAAATGTTCCATAATAGCAATTTAGTGTCTTAAAAAGAAATATTGAGTTAGTATCTTAAAAAATGATTTATTATCTCAATATAATGAATTAGTACTTCCTGTAATTTGTTATAATGTTAATCTTTCTCAAAATAATACCTAACCATCTCAAAGTGATGATTTCATTTGTCAAAATACTGAGTTAGTATCTCAAAATAGTGACTTATATTAATAAGTTATTAATTTTTGAAAATGCTTTCATTATTTTGAGATAATAAGTTTTTATGTTGAGAAAGAGTAACATTGCAATGACTCACAGATCTTTTTTTTTTCTTCCCCCCATAATATTGGCAGAAATGGTCCTCCATACATACAGAGGTATGTTTCACTGGCAAGGAGCTCTCTCTCTCGCTCTCTCTCTCTCTCTCTCTCTCTCTCTCTCTCTCTCTCTCTCTCTCTCTCTCTCTCTGATGAATGTGATGTGCCAACTGTGAGGGGTGTGTGTGTGTGTGTGTGACACAGAGAGGGAGACAGGTGCGTCTTTTCCTTCTAATTTCCATTTAGTTTTTACTTCCACTATCTGCAGCTAAATAAAGCGTAATTGTAAATGATGAATTCTATTTATTATTTTAAATATTATTAAAATATATATATTATAAAATATTATTTTATTAAAAAGTAACAGGTTTTATAAATGACCCATGTTGCAATCGCAGACGCTGTTGCTCGTCAGGGGAAAATGGCCCCGCCTGGGCTCTAGGGCAGATATGCTAGCAGTTCTAGTGCAACAAAAAATCAGGATAAACAGCAAATTCTAAAATTACAGTCAACCGTCTTATTCTGAGGAAGTAGTAAAACATACAGCTCTCACCTTTCCACAGAGGATAAGGCCTGGATGTCTCTGGTATTCAGTAGAGCAACTGTGGCAGGAGTTCGATAAAATAAAAGAAAACACACATCTGAATGACCAAATACTGTGGGCTAATATTACTGCTTTACATCATCATCATCATTATTATTATTATTTTCATTGCAGTTGATCAGCTATGTACATTTGTCGACTCAGGAAAACAGAACTGTGCTTTTGTCTCTTTCCATTTTTTTTTTAAACAACCACACTGACAGTCATCACTGCAAACTGCACCTGGGAAATATGCGAATGAAAAGCTAAATACTATCTAAAACCACCTTTAAAATACAAGAGATGGAACTATTCACACGCAGAACAGCAGCTGTACATCAGAAAACAATTTAACACAGCAGACTTACAAAAATAAGTACTTTGTAATAATTCTATTGGAAATCCAGCATTACTTACTTGTTCTTTTTTTCTGAAGAGGAATTAAAACATGATCCTTTTACTTTTCCAAAGAGTATAATAAAATATGTAGTTGTCTCTCTCTCCCCCTCTCTCTGGTGCTGAGTTATCAGTGAGCGATGTGTCAAGTTACTGCGCACAGAAAGGTGTTCATCCAGCTCCACCTCTCCTCTCTCTGCCCACATGTGTCGAATCACTTCACTTTTTTACCAGCAGGATTTCTACATTTCATTACTCTCAATTCTCTGTACAGCCCTGTGATGTCTGATGATAATATATTACCTCAATACTTTGATTGTAAAATACACTGTTTTGTATTTTTCAGTGCTTGAAGAACATGGTTGGGTGAACTGTTGCTTTAAGGCCTATCACTTTTACAGTCTGATTATGTATAATTTTTGTGCAAATTATTTTAATATGATTTTTGCCCATTTTATTTGGCCCGGCTTCAACAGTCAAATCTTTCCTGCGAATTTGTGCAGTAATCCTGGTAGTCTGTAAACATGCTTCTCTTTTGAAGTAAAAACCTCAAGTAAAAATAAATTGAGAGAAAAATGTATTAGCATGCAAATCATGTTTTAAAATCTGATATTCACCTGGCTTTGAGTTTGTATTATAGAGTTCTCAAAGAAAGTTTTTAATATTTCAATATAAACTCAGAGTTACTCAGATTTCTGAACTGTAGTCTAAAGTGATGGTGCTGGGCTCAGATCACAAATTTTCTTGGAGAAAAACAAATAAGTGAAAAAAGAACATTTGTCATTATTCAAACTGTAAGTACAACCATGTACTCACAATACTTGCAATTTTTTTTTTTTTTCAGTGCAGCGCGCCACATAAGTTCCTGTATGACCTACATGGATATATTTCACCAGGTGGACTCACGTTTTAATGCCCTTCTTCGTGATTTGTGATGTGAAAATATCAATACGTTCAGTCAGTCAATTAAAAAATTAAAATTAAAAGAAATTAAAAGCGTGCGTCCTCCCGCAGTTCAGGTATGAAATCAGCGGACCTGCGAAGCGTCTCCTGCAGCCGCTTTGCAGCATCTCCTGCGCTGCGAGCTTTACGCAATGATTTAAGGATTTATTTGGACCGAACCAGACCTGGTGACTGGCGGAAATACGAACCAAGACGTTGGTGAGTTTTATTTAGTTTCTGTAAAGTCTGAATGAAGATGACGGTCATGCAAAATGAGTCTGGTGAGTTTTGCGAGTGCCATGAAACGGCTCTTTATAGTTACGCGCAACGTATCTGGCTTTTCAAAATGAGGTTTCTCACAGCCGTGATCCTTTCCACAATGTTGTCAGACACTAACCGTAACTGTCAGCGGCGAAAACAAGCACAAGCAACAAGCAAACAAGTGTCGCCTGCTCTGCACCGTGCGTCTGGATGAGGTATTTATATCAATCTCCTCTTCTATCCATAGGCGGTTTTAAACTATGGTACAGGCAGGCAAATGCCACGGCGGGGCTCAGAATGACATATTTACATTTTGAGACACTACCTAAATATTTTGCAACATTAAAGCATTACTTTTAGACAGTGACTTATTATCTTGAGAAAGATTCAGGAAGTACTAATTCATTATATTGAAATATTACATCATTATTTTTTTAAGCCACTACATTATTATTTTGAAACACTAAATAATTATTTAGAAATACTAAAACATTATTTATCTAGATTTGGTTTGAAGAAGACTTCACAAAAAGCATGAAAGTATCAAAAGTAAAACTATTTAAGTTGGACTATAGTTATTAATGCATGAATGTGTTCATCAGTTTAATGTTGCAGCTGGCAGATGTGGATCTGATTTGAATTGATTTGATGATTGAAATCATTTATATTTAGTATATTGCTGAGTAGTTTAATGATAAACCATAAATGATTTGTTGTTTATATTTTGGATTGTTGATCTCAATATACAAAGTAGAGTAGAAATATAAAGTCAGACAGTCAAGTGCCTCATTGTTGTTTTTCAGTACAGTACTCTAGAAAATGTACTTATTTACTTTACACCACTGCTGAACGCTAATGAGTTAAAAAGTTTAGTAGATGAATTAAGACAACAGCTGAAAGTCTGGACCCTTTAGTTCTATGGCTTTGTTTAAAGAAAAATAGAGAAAAATAGTTTTCATTCGCTGCCTGCGATTGCGTTAAGCAGAAATGGAAAAGGGCATCATATTGTTTTTTTTGCCTGCAGCCTCCAAATCTTTAAAACCGCTCGTTACAGTTAATTTGTGGATTTTGAGATAGTTGTTGAGATCGTAAAAATTTACAACCTGTAATGTCGTTGGATTGCTTTGCGTACACTGATGCAGCTAAAACAAAACAAAAAAACAACAACAACCAGCTGAAACCTCATAACCCAATGAATACTTACTGTGTCCTGTAAAGTAAAGAGATACATATTACTGAGTAATTAATGTGTAGTTAATAAGTAGTCCTTTATCATTACCAAATGATTACTTCCTCTTTTAGCGACTGTAAAATTTGGTTTGGGGTTTGTCATTAACTTATGATCAACTGCAGGGAGTTTTTCATTTGTTCCTCATTCGTTTCCCTGGTAACTAGTCGATTTTTGCGTACTTTTTTTAAAAGTATTAATATCTGTAATCATATATAACAACCTGCAGCAGTAGTCTGTGTTCTACTCTACTCATATCTGATAGGAGTGAGGGCCAAATCTAATAAAAACCTTTATTTTCTATACCTGTACATTGTCTAAAAAGATACCGTGCAAAATGGAAAGCGAAAAAGCTTTTAGAAAAATGACTTTGCATATGACACCTGTCACTGTCACCCCGACAGACAACATGTGGAAGAGATGGAGAACGGACGAGAGGCGGGGAAACAGATGGATGAAAGAGGAGAAGAAAGATGATGGAAGCGACAGCTGAGAAATCTGCCTTACAAGAGGCTTCGGATGAGATGAGGATGTAAAGTGGATGTGGACGTGCGTGTGTGTGTGTGTGTTCCTCATGCAGGTGGAAGGAGCAGCAGCTGGTATTAGAGGAAGCAGGAGAGAAAAGAAGCCGTCACACCGTCATGTAAGGAGTTGACTGCTGCTTCTTTTCTTTCACTTTGTCAACAAACCGACATCCCAAAACGCTAACCTGTGTTTCTTCCTCTGTGACCTCTGGTTTGACCTTTGTAGGGCAGGGCTCTAAGGATGGTGTTTTTTGGTCTGTGCACCATTGAAATCTCTCTGTGCTGTTGTACAGATATTAGAGGTTCTCAAATATCTCTCAGCCAAGGACACCTTACAAGATGGATAACAAAGTAGAGACCCCCTTGGAGTAATTTGACATATTTGACAATAAGTATTTTTATGTGCCAAATCCTAACCAAGTAGTTTCAGTAAAATCTGAGTGGGGTTTTTTGTGCCTGAAAGAGATCAAATAGTTACAGTGCCTAAACCTAACCAACCTGATCTCCCATGTAAAGAACAAAGAGTGTTTCTTAGAAACACACACAGTCTGCTCTTCCACTGGTTGAAGACAGAGAGAAACCTAGCCAACTGTTTTTTTTGTTTGTTTGTTTGTTTGTTTGTTTTTTTGTGTGTGTGTGTGTACTTGCTTTTAAAAATATAATATACATTTTCTAATCTCAATACAGTGCTGTATTGTTTTCACGATGCGTTTACAGAACCATAAATGAATGCACTGACTGGCTTGTAGAACCTCAATGCTAGTGCAGTGGTGATGCCTGTTTGTAAATGCACAAACTGAATACAAAGAAATGCGTGTGCATATTAACATATTGAAGAAATACTGTTAATTAAACTTAAACTTTGCAATACACTAAAGTCCACTTGAAGTGATTACAGCCTTTTTCAACTTATTTATGGTCACTGTTTAGACACTGGTACTAATACAGAAAGTGAGCAGTGACTTGAGACATAAGATTTTTTATTAACATTTAAAGGAGCTGTTCACCCCAAAATCAAAAATACACATTTTGCCCGGTCTGTAGTGCTCTGCAGCCTGCAGCCTGCCATAAATCAGTCAGGGCCCACAGATCTGAACTAAAGTTCTTTGGAGCCCGGAGTCTCTGGGCTTTGCGGGAAAACAAACTTTGTTAACACCACACCCATGTACCTGGTAAATGTCTTTATGCTATTAGTGCAGGCTGCAAATTCAGTCCACAATAATTCAGAGAATTTGTCTGCAAAGTTTTACTTGATTGGGCAAGGGAGACGGCATCTGGAGAAATTAAGATAACATGAGCTGCTAAGCACAACTTGATCAACAGATAAACTAATGCATTATTTATCATCTACACAAATATTCAGTATTGTGCATTTGTTCCTATTAAACATGAGATGAAAGGTGTCCTCCTTTTTACCCACTTTTGTAGCATATAAAGACTTTCTCCCCTCTCCCCCTACTGAATTACTTTGAATGGATCGTGCAATAAAGTTACAGATAATCTTTACATTTATATCAGTTCAGTATCAGTTATGTCCATTCTCATAGCCAGAACGTATACACAGAGGAAATTCACTGCAAGTTCACAATGAGGTTAGAGAGTGCAAAGGTCATGCAAGCGTGGTTCCATGAGACTAAATGATCAGTACAACTTCTTTTCCCAGTTTATAATATGTGATTCTCTATTAATCATAAAAAGAAATACATTTATTTTGATATTTTCTAAACTTGGGACTGTTTTCTTTTATTACATCACATATTACACCAAAGTCAACGACAAGCCATACATCAACTCCAGGATACAAAACATCTCTTTCCACTATAGGTCAGTGGTTCCCAATCAGGGCTTCAGGCCCTCAAAGGATCCTATGATAAATCTGGGGGAATCACAAGATGATTAAAGGGCTAAGAAAGAAAACGAAAGACAAAAAACGATACAGAAAAATGTAATTCTATTTTGTCACGTTCACCAATCCTAAGCAGTAAAACAAGATTTACAATAAGAGATAAGATATACATTATCGCTCCTGCAGGAAAATTTGCTCTGGACTCTGCCCTGCAATTCCACATAAGATAACAGCAGAGGAGTAAACTCAGTAGAGTATAGATCACTGCTTGGCAACAGATGGTGAAACACCTACTAAAATGCTGCCACAACTACCAGATGCAACCAGCAGAGATTTGCAACGTTCCACAAACATTAAAATGACCCCCACATACGTTGAAACAAAGTTTCAAACCGAAACACTTGTTGATAACTTGCAGCTAGTTAAGAAGAGTGAGAGGTCAGATGTGTAATGGTAATATAAAACAGTTGTATGTCTCCACTCACCAGTCAAGTTACAGTTTACACATACACATGTCCAGTCTCATATAATGTATGTAGCGAGAATTTGATATGGAACTTACGACTATACCGACCTGTAATCTTGAAGGAATTCAATAAAAGGTATGAGTGTGTTTTTTTGGCATAAATAAAAAGTTTACAGTTTTACAGTTTGGAAAACGGTGGTGCTTAAATGAATGAAGGATAAATGCAGCTGTTATGATATTGGATGTATATAAACTGGTTGATTCAGTTTTTGGAGGACTAACGTTATCACTCAGTCAGCATCAGCACCTACAGTCCCAAAATGTTTTCCAGTAGTAATTATACAGTACAGTAGTAGCACAAGTAGCAGCATTGAAAAGAAAAGATACCTATAATATTGACAGCACCAGATCTGTTTTTAAGCCTTTTTAAGCAAGTAGTGTATAAATCTGAACTCAAGTCAGAGCAAGTCTTCATAAGCAGAGTCAAAGTCGAGATGCAAGTGAAGTCTTTTAGGTTTGTGGATGCCGATGAATACAATGTCACATCTCAAGTAAGCCATGTCCAAGTCACGTATCAGTGAATTCATTGTAGAGCTCTAATCGGATCTGAAAAGTTGAGCCTAACAAGGCCCGAGCCTGACAAGATCCTGCTCGAGTCCGACCCGAACCTGACCCTCATTAGTGTATTTCAACCTGAACCTGATTACTTCGTTTCTTAACAAGCCTCTCTCTATGCATCCTGACTGAGATGAAACTTTGCTTATAGTGAACACGCACAACACAAAATAATAAGACCGAACAGTAGGAGTTGGCAGTGCCAGGGACAATACATGAGGAGAATCAGAACCAGCAGTGATTAAATTGGAGAGAAAAATGAACAAAAAAGAAAAAAAAAAAGAAAAAGAAATACAATACAATACATCTTTTGGTGGTAAATAACGAAGCTTAGCAAGAATCGAGTCCCTGCAAAAGTGTAGGGAAAAAAATTCCAAGAAAAGGAGGAGCAGAACGTAGAACCTGGAATGCCAATTTTGCAAAGAGAGCTCTATGGCATAATGTTATATTCTTGCAGTGTCCCACACTATACATTGTAGAGTCTACTGATATCATCTGTGTCTTTGTCCACAGTACATTCCTACTTGTTGGTTAGTATCTGTAGGTCGTAGCAGCAATAAAGATGGACATGTTAAATATCTGTCATTGTCAGAATTTTGTCTCAGGTTGCCTTTGGTCTCAAGGGTGTGATGTCGAACCTCTCTCACAGTGTAATGTAAGACCACACCAAAGATATGGGCGTTTTTTTTTTCACGTTAATTATTATTATTATTATTATTATTATTATTATTATTATTATTATTATTATTGTTATTATTATTATTATTATTATTATTATTATTATTATTATTATTTAGTCTTTATTTAACCAGGTTTGTCCCACTGAGATCAAGGATCTCCTGTACAAAGGAGACCTGAAAAATATTTTGAAAAAAGTCTCACACTTTTCTCACACTTGTGTGTAAAGGGGGTGGTGAACTCCCACATCTTGGTCATTACAGTTTATCTCACTGTTTGTGGATAGCATTGAAACACAAAACAAACCCACCAAAGTCAATAAAAAATGGCCAAGAACAACAGTTTCAACAGTAAAGTACAGTTAGACACATAGCACACAAACAGCCTGGACTCGAAGGATTTCACCGTAATTTCAAAATAATTAACGGTTTCTGAAGTTTGAAGTTTATGATCATTCTGTTGATTGTTCCATGCAATAGGTGCAGAAAACCCAAAAATTTTCCATCCCAGTTAAGTTTGGACTTTGGGACAAAAAGCAAATAAAACAAATAAGTAGAAATTTTGCCATGAATGGCTTGTTAAATAAATACATAATGACTAATATGTAATATTACTGAGTATTACTGTTGTTGCTAGGGCTGCTTGATTATGGAAAAAATCATAATAACAATATGACTTTGAACCTTTAATATAAGTGAACTTAAAAAACAATAATAAAAGAAAATAAATAAGAAAGTGAAATAAAAAAAATGATTAAAATGTAAAAAATCCATATCACCAACTCTGCTGTGTCCTTTTACACAGTGAGCTGGTATCACAGAATCAAAACAGGCGTGACACGACACAATGGCACACGGCTCACCACGTGATCCTGTTGGTTTATAACCACACATATAGCTGATAACCTTTTCATGTGCCTTTTTATGTGTTACTGGAAAAATGGGCCGTCACCTCATCTGCTACAAATAAGTTCAAAACACTTCCCTGTGAGATCACCTGTGGAAGGAATCCGCTCCTTCTGTCTGCGTTTCAGCGCTGTAAAAAAAAAAAAGCGTCTCCCTCCCTCTCTCATCTTACAACGGCTGATATGGAATAAATTCGTTATTTATTGCAGACGTCAGCGAACACATAACTCAACAGCGCCAGCTTAGTTTTACCTTTCTTTCCCGACAAGACACAACACGCCACCACGGCGTGCAGCAGTCATCATTTTATTTTGATTATCTTGTTTTAATGATGCCAAAATTGTAACAGAAGTTTGATTAACTGCCCAGCCCTAGTTGTTGCAGCAAAGACTAGAATTAGAGCACTAGTATTAGAGTTTGTAGTTGATATATCACTATGGCTTTGCCTCCTCTCTGTATCACTGATAAGCATCACCATATTAAACAAAGAATATTCTTTGCACAGATTTAATACTGCAGAGGATCACTGACACAAGACTGATTGAAGACAAAAAAAACAGCACGGATCAGAGAAAATGAGGATGGCATGCTAGATTTCTGCCTGGTGCATTATATTACATTACAAGAGTGGATCTGATAGAGCTGAACAGAAGAGAGGATTTTTCTCTTTGCTACATCCACAGCAGGCCACAGACTAAAAATAATTGCCTCAAATGATAATTGCTACAAAGCTTCAAAAACAAGTAGATTTTTTTTTCCCTGGTACATTTTTTTCTACATTTGCAATTAATCATAGCTTCAGATACTGTGGTTTTCACCCAATTAAATGCTGTAAAACACTATGCCCTCTAGCACAGAACTACACAGCAGAGAAGCTGCTAAATGTGTTGTTCCTATCAAAAAGGGATGAAGGGGAGCAATAATTATGTAAACAGAAAATTAAATGCTTCATACTTGTAGGGGAAATGAAGGCTGAATCCAACACCCCCAACCCCCTCTCATTTCTCTGTTCCCCTCCCTGCAGCAAACCTCCCCTTCCCTCCATCTCTCAGAATACATTAGCCCGGGTTTCACTGCTCGCTGTTCGCCGGTTGCAACACGGTTCCTCTGTGATTAGCTCCGATAGCAAGATGAGAAAAGCACGAGTCAATGCCTTTGTCCTCTGCGCCGCTGTTTAGACTCGCTACTCAAATCCTCTCTATTTAAAACCCCTTTGTCTATACAAACCAGTCCTAGGGAATGAAACGGACCATTAACAAGATTAGCTCACTCATTCTGCTGCCGACAAAGGCCCTGCAATAGGCCGCTGATCATTAGGCTGGCAGCGGGAACAATGCTGATCTATAATCTTACGCCGTGCTCCGATTGAACTATTGTGGCTTATTTATTGTGCTCTGAGGGAGATGACATAATGGTTGCCCTTTTTCTCCCCGGGAGATTATTGTAACACACAAAAGGGGGGAGATGGAATGAGAGAGGAAAGGAACGAACAAAGAGTAAGTAAAGGTAAGGGAGTCTTAACCCCTCATTTCTTCTCATTTCCAATCAGCCCGGTCAATCAATAGGAGTAAAATAGGCTCCTGAGATGGAGGCCTTTCTTTATGTGCCCCTGCAATCATCCCAGTCATGGCAGGCAGGCAGGAGGCCAGCTGCAGGCCTGCTGTGAGCTGGGCACTCGGCAGATATGGAGTTAAATCTGAACTATGTACTGTAAGTGATAACAACATGCACTAACAAACTGGGTTTTTCCAGCAAGCCTCTACAACAGCAGCGCTTCTCCATCTATTGTCTGTTTGTATAAAATCAGCAGCAGGTGAGTCTATTGTGTCGTTAACACTAACCATAGGGGAATAGCATTGCTGTAGCAACAATATTAGCCATAATTACTCTCTTGTAACGAGATGAGAGGTGAAAGACGAAGGCCATTATTCACATTACTGCACAAGGCTGCTTGACAGGGAACTTAGTTAGTAGGTAGGTAGTTTTAAACAAATGACCAATGCAGTCTTTTTTCTTTTGAGGACAATCTCCAGATGACAAGTCGCAAAGAATCAACAAATCACGGGTATCCTCCTAAAGCTGTGCACCAAAAATCAAAGAGAGGGAAAGTGTTTGTTGGATAAGTTGAAACAAATCTGTCCGCAATGTGATGTATTTTAAGTAACAGGGAGTGATAGAGTCTTGCTCCAGAACATACTGTAGGTGGCGTGGGATCATGAGGATTGTCATCTTCACTTTTAAACAACCAGCATGGCTGAATAAAACCTATCTGACATGAGTCAGGCAGAAATCAGGTCCATAGATGAGGAAGTTTTGTCACGTGCTCTGACTTCCTTCCTCACTCTCTGATGTGTCCAAAGTATCTCAATTTACACTGAATAAATGAACTATTTCTCTGTTTGAATATTGTTGGAAACACTTGGGCCAATGCAAGTACACAACTCAACTATATCGAGAATTTTTAGACACTTTAATGTGAAAATGTTACGCATTGCAGCTTTGAGCGTATGCTATATTTAGAATATTGTCACTGCTGAACAGTGGTGGGAAGGTGTTACATTACTGAAATATCACTCAAGTAAAAGTACCGGTGTTAGAAATTTACAAAGCATTCCTCTCGCAAAGCCTTTGCAGTCTCCTAAAGAGCCTCGCCCTGCATTTGAAAAGTACATAGTTAAAAAAAAAAACAAAAAGAAAGAGCTAATAGAACAATGGCCAACTCAAACAAATTTAAAGTTAGTGTAATGATACTTTAGTAACTTTTGAAAGAAGACATAACACGTTCCTCTTACACATTGGCATTTTTTTTTAATGAATAGTAAAAAAGCATCCTTGCTCATCTGAGCGCTCTCAGGGTTTTATGGTCTTATTTGATCTAATGTGATCAGCACCTAGGCTAATGATGGCTATTAAAACCACATGAGCTAATGCCTCTTCAAATATGTACCTGCTGCAGCGTTTTGGGGTATTTTTCGTCCATATGTCATTGCTCCCTCTGGCTCATTTGTGAGCAGATAGCCTTATGTTTACAAAAATGTAGAAGAAAGGTTTGGATACTAATTTAAATTGTACTCGGCATCCAAATATGATTTTAGTCCTGATTCTTTTTGGATGTGTTATTTTGAGCCTGTCCACAGCAGCTTCCAACACCAGCGCTCCTGCTACTTCTCCAACTGGAGGAAGTACCTCATTACAATCCCACAAAAAAAATCCAAACTATCCCTTTAATGGAGTATGGCTATTCATTCAAGTTGAAGAGGGAACAATGAGTCAGCGATTCATCACAAAATGACATGTCTAATTCATGAAACGTCACTTAATGAGATCTAACAGAAGACAAGGATCTGTGAGAGGGTTTTTCCTTCGAGGTCTAATCTAAAAAAAAAAACTCAAAAAGCTTCACAGTCATTGAATATGTCATGTCATCTTCTGAGTCAATATGAAAGGTCAAATTATACTTTTGCAAATAAAATACCTCCCTCTTTGTAAACTGATTCGAATGCCACAGTGTAATCTGCAAATGTTTTCTTTGCACAGGAATTAAGTTGTTGTCACTCAAGGGCGCTCATCACCTGTTTAGCTTCTAAAATGTCAAGTTAATCAAACACTTTTGGGTCCGAAGCCCGATCTGGCCCCGTCTAGTATGGACTCATTGCTCAAGGACAATCATTGCATCCAAATATGATTTTAGAGCAACTAAACAGACTACACAGTGTAGTGTTGCACATAAGTACAATCAAAAGCACAGACTTGACAATCTACTCATAAAAGGACACGTCACAAACAAAACTACTTAATTACAGTAATATGAGCATGATAGTTTGAGTCAACCAGCTGTTAGAGAAGCCAAGTATTGCTCTCTCCAAAGCCATCAGACTGCTTCAGCAAGAACAGTAATTTTACGTTGATTGGTTTGTTTAAAGGGTGGTGCTACAGCAATGCAAGGCAAGAGGAGAGAGGGGCTGGCTCATATCTGTCCCTTTGAGTCCTTTTCCTGCTGTTTGTATTCTCCTTTTATCTGCCTGTAGAGCACGGAGCTCTTCGATATTCATCAATATTCATTTTGTTTATTACAATTTCAATGCTTTTGGGAGGTTTATATTATTTGCAACTTGGGTCTATGGAAATAATTTGTGTTTTGATGAAAAACTCCTAGTAACAGCCTACATAAACATGACCAAAATCTGGCGAATGCCTGAGTATATACTTATAAATTCCATCGTAAATGTTGTATTTTAATGTACTTTCATCAAATTTGCAATTACAACTGAAGTCAAGCCGTAGGAAAAGAAATTCAGTTGCATAATCGGCTACTGGAACTTGTTTATTATGGTGATTATACAAGGATAAAAATGTTATTTTTTCCTTTATTGCATCTTCACTTGACTCTGGAATTGCACGTAGGCCTTGTGGTCGAGGGGTTATTCCTGATTCTTTTTGGATGTGTTATTTTGAGCCTGTCCACAGCAGCTTCCAACACCAGTGCTCCTGCTACTTCTCCAACTGGAGGAAGTACCTCATTACAATCCCACAAAAAAAAATCCAAACTATCCCTTTAATGGAGTATGGCTATTCATTCAAGTTGAAGAGGGAACAATGAGTCAGCGATTCATCACAAAATGACATTTCTAATTCATGAAACGTCACTTAATGAGATCTAACAGAAGACAAGGATCTGTGAGAGGATTTTTCCTTCGAGGTCTAATCTAAAAAAAAAAACTCAAAAAGCTTCACAGTCATTGAATATGTCATGTCATCTTCTGAGTCACAAGGAATATGAAAGGTCAAATTATACTTTTGCAAATAAAATACCTCCCTCTTTGTAAACTGATTCAAATGCCACAGTGGAATCTGCAAATGTTTTCTTTGCACAGGAATTAAGTTGTTGTCACTCAAGGGCGCTCATCACCTGTTTAGCTTCTAAAATGTCAAGTTAATCAAACACTTTTGGGTCCGAAGCCCGATCTGGCCCCGTCTAGTATGGACTCATTGCTCAAGGCTGGCTAAACGCAGTTTTTTTTTTTTTTTTGCCTTATTAACATTAGCAGGGACAGGCTGAGGAGCCGCAGTCGCACTCAGACTAATTCCCTTATTCCTGAGAGGGCCACGGTGATGTATGAGGAGAATGAGATGGGAGGCACAGGTCGATTGGCCAACACTGTCGCCATCACACAGTAATGAGATCTCTGGGGGGGAGGGGAAAATAGAGGCCGATTTCTCCAACTCCCTGCTCGCATAATACTAATTGGCCAGAATAGGATAGGTAAGACGTAGGAAGTTTTAATGACATTATTAAAAAGTATAGAAATTCCCCACCTGCTTCTGACAAATATCATCAGCAAATGGAATTGACACTGTCATGAACGGCGAGTGAATCACTGTACACTGGCTGATCATAGATTAGCTACACTGCATGGCCAAAAGTATGCTTTTGGTCTGGGGCTGATTTTTATGTTTTATTATTATATTTTACCTTATCTTGTCCCAGTTTAGGATGACATTTAGGGTTTTGGGTATTACAAGAAACCTGTTTCCCAACAGCATTCAGAAAAATACCCTGTCTTAACTTAGGATGGGAATTTAGCTATTGCAGATGCATCCCAACTGGGGAATTCCCTAAGTTAGGAATCCTCAGTTAGGATGGGAATAACCGTCAGGAATGGCAGCACCACTGTTGGTAGGTCTGCACAACATGAACACAAAATATTATGACTGAAAGGCAACTGACACCCTATTATGATGCTTTAAATTTCCCGGATCACAAGGTACTTTTATATACATAGGTACATATCAACTACCAAACCAATTAATTTTGAATTTTGACGTGCTCCATTTGTTCAAATCCTTATCATGGGTCAATAATTAGCAAGAAAACTCCCCTCCTCCAATAAACAATTAATTCTTCAGCCTCATCAAAACCAAAACTGAATGCCCATCTTCTCTTTCCCTGGCCCCCATGTCTGCAAAGAAGTGCATTAAGCTAAACTGGAACCGGCGAAAAGCCCCAATATTTAATTTGTTCAAACAAATTCTAACAAATTCAACTGGAACAGTGCACTTATAATTTAAAAAATAAGAGGGATGTCTTACTGAGAACATGGGAGCCACTTAGTGACCTTTTACCATCCACTTAGCCTGGTTTAATGTGCTCTGATTCTATGTAGAAAAGAAACATTTTTTACTGTGATGACAATACTGAGATTATTATAAGCATTATTATTTATTTATTCATTTATGTGCGAAACTTTAATTCAAAACTGCATTTTATCAAATCGTCTTCTTTCTTTTCCTTTTCTTTTCTACTTTGGTCATTATCATTACTTTACCTTATCTTTTCTTGTGGGGATGTTTGGTTGTTAAATAATGAAAAGAAACTGAAACTGAAAGAAAAGATTGGAAGAATTGTCATCTTAACACATTTCAAAGGAGAGGTATTTGACGAATTCGAGTTCTGACACACACATGGAAGAGATTTTGAGGGGGGAGACGACTTGAGGTAAAAGTTCCCGTTGAAGACTGTGCATTCTGTTTTATTATTTAGGCGAAGGCAAAAGTGAAGCTGTGTTGCATACGGATGGATTTGAGCTAGACCCCTTCTTTGAGCTTAAGAGAAATCTTAATGGTAGAGGATACAGTGACATTTTAGACATGGCTGCGCGTCCAAATTTGTCCAAACAGTCAGCGGAAGGTCCTTTTAGTGCATCAACAGGGACGGCTGTGGCAGAGGATCATGCCTTGTTGGGTGAGGCCTTATTTTGCATGCAAGACAGACAGTCAGCTGTGGACAGGTGATTGGCTGTGATGTCCCCTTAATGGGGAGCAGCCAAAAGAGGAAAAAGAGGATCGAGGCCACACAATTTTGGGATGAATTAAAACGTTACGGTCCAACATGACTAATGTTCTTGTGGCAAAATGGGAGCAAATCCCTGCAGCTAGGTTCCAAAATTTTTTGGGGAAAGCCTTTCCAGAAGAGTGGAGGCTGTTACAGCAGCAGAATAATGTCTAAAGCTTGTTCACCAACCACGTATGGGCGTAATGTCCAGGCACCAACATAATTTGCTCTGGTGTCCATTTACCATTTAATGCATTTCATATCCCAGCATAAACATAAAGCTTTCCACCACCTTTAGTAATTTCCATGTATTTATATTCCATAATTTAAATTCAAAACATTGTTTGAAACAATCACCTCTCTAGCTGCTCTATTCCATCATTTGCAAATTGTCCGTGACGTCCAGAGTGAAAAATGCGGATGTAGTGCTATACAGTCAGGGTATATATTGTCAAGCAAGTGTGTGTGTGTGTGTGTGTATGAGCCTGGGGACAATCCAGAGGCACAAACTGTGTGGAAGGCACTTTGCAAATTGCATTGATCTCTCCCTAGACCTGCCTTCCACCTGCCGCCCATTCTAATGCCTGTGTTACAGAGGGGTGGAGGGAGATGGGGGCAGTTGGAAACACCCACTTCTTTTTCCCTCTCTTGTCATTTTCCGCCTCTTTCCTCTATCCTCGTCTTTGTGTTTACCTTGTGTTTTGCCACTCTGCCTTTTCTGAATCTATCTCTTCCCTCCTTACACACACACACACACACACACACACACACACACACACACACACGCGCAGACATCCACCAGTGGCAGCATATTTCCATGCTTTCCTTTGCTAATCATTGGTATGACTGACATGCTTTCCTCTGTCCTGTCCTCCTAATTACAACATCATTAGTCGTCACGGTGATGAGCAGCAGTGCAGATACAGAACATGACTTAATGAGTGAGAAATCATGGTGGAACATGGCAACGGGGTCTAAATTAATCATGTTTTAATTTTTGCTTCTGTCAAATTAGTTAGAAGTTGATCAAAATATCTCAAAAGGTGCTTAGCTCAGCGATCAGGTTTTGAACTCGCACCTGGGACTTCAGGGATTTTCAGTGCGGTTTGTAACCTTTTCCACTCCACTCCTCCCTACCATATGCTTATTTTTGTCATTCTTATGGGGTGAAGGGGGGATTAAAGGTGGAGACAGAGGTCAACCGTATATACTGCATAGAATATGCATGCATCATTTGAAAGCTGGAACATGACGATTATCCTAGACATCACAATAAGTCTTTTTACACAGAAAGTTACAAAATATTGAATTAGAATAGTTGAAATAAGAGTATTATATTACGTGCAAATAACCGCATGGTTTCTGTGCAAAACTGCATAGAATTAGCATAAAGTAGGCATATCTGTAAGGGATTCTAAAGAGTTTTTCAATCACCAAACCTTTGGGTCTCATATGATACTACTATCTTCAGCTGTAAAACTGAGCCTGCTACAGCCTCTACATTTAAGCCTCAGGTTTTGAGAAGTCAGTGAAAACACAAAAGCGATGTTTTCTACGGACGTTGCAGCCTCACAAGCTGCAGTTGTTTAGTGCTGGCGAAACAAGCACTCAGGCAGTTTCGTCGGGTGATGCTGCCTCCCTCAAGCCGCTGACAACCCATGATGCAACATATTTAATTACTGAAATCGCGTTTAAGCAGTTTGGAAAATCAAAGCATAATTAAGCTTAATGATGCTCCCATCACTTGGACAGCAGCCGCGTATTGCAAGTGCACAGTCATGAAAATTACATGAACAGGCTTCTTGAGCACCAACCGAATTGGGGTTTGACTGCTTGGTGATATTCTTAGTCTAAATTTATCATTTTCAAATTTAGATGAAAAGGTTTAATCATTTTATACTTTGTGTAAGAAAATTCCAGAAAGGTTTTGGCAAAAAAAGAAGAAGAAAGAAAAAGTATGAAACTTAACAGCAAATGTTGCCACTGTTTCAAGCATTTAAAGACCAAATTAAAAAGAAAAGCAGGGTCAAATCTTGTTTTAATACTTTAGTTGTAATTGGTATGCACTGTATGCTCTGTAAATCTGATAGAGTGGGATTCAATAACATTTTATCAAACCTGAATCCGTGATCAGATCCACTCTCCAGACCTTATCCTGCATTCAAGTCATGTTGGAATCATTTGAAAAATTAGTTCCAGACTGGGAAAGTTCATGCGAACGCCCCCTCAAGTCTGAAGAACTAGCAAGGTTGGCAAAAACTTTGAAAAACAACTTACTGAGCTGATGTCTAAATGTACACAGAATCATGATGGAAGAAGATAAATGTTTGATTGATACATTTTTTATTACTTCAGATATTGTATATCAATTTTTTGCTCACATGCAATAAGCTTGCAAGTATTAGTTGTTGTAGAGAGACCTAGATTAGTTAGATAAAAGCTATTTATTAACATTAACCCTGTTAACAAGTCAAGTAAAGCAATATGTCAGTGGTTTTAGGGAATGTATTGGTGCAACAAGTCAAAGTGATTCAATATACTTAAATAGCAACATGAATCTTATTTGGGAGGCTAGTCTCAGAATCACTCAGACGTTACAACAAGTACAATAACTACCGTATCCTTTGTAGCATCCAGGTTGTTCCTACATTAAGACCTAAAAGCTGGTGCACACACCAAAGTCGAAACTTCCCAACTTGGGAAATGGGATCATCCAAGGAGCATTTGAATTCAACATCAAATAAAATATATATTTGCAGAGGGATTCTCCTCCTGCCAGGTCCACCGCAAAGTGGAAAACTATAATTATTTTGAAATTTTCATATTTGAAGATGTTATCAAACATGTAATCAAGTAATCCTTAAAAATACCCCTACTAATTCTTTTACTCTTTTAAAATGTAATAGTTACTTATTTTTCATAATCCTATTATGTAATCCTCATTACATGTAATCCATTACTATCCAACCTTGGCCATATTTAATATATAAACCTAAAAGACTGACATTTAAATAGTCAGTATGTTACAATACACATCCTCCAGATATATTGCATATCTGCTGTTAATTAAATGACAACCTGAATGAATTTAAAGTACATTACTCTCTGCCAGTAAAAAAAGAAGTTGGAAAATTCCTTTTTTTTTCCATCGACGTGGAACTGGATCCAAAATGTAACCGGCTTTCAGAACACAGCCCTAATATCCATTGTATCTCAGACTTTAGAAAATTGAATACACATGGTGTGCTTTCCCTCTCTTCACCTCAGTGGCCCCAGTGTAAACACAGATGTTAAGCCAAGCCACTGATGGTCCTCTGGTTTGCAGAGGCTGCCAGCGCTCTAACGAGTCTCCTCAGACTCTGCAAGGGCCCTACACAGACCGCTATCGACTATCTCACTTCATCTGCCCCCGAACCTGCAGCGACCGTCCCACTGCGGCAGCCTCCAGTGCAAATATACAGTTAAATATAGTTCATGCAGTGCATGGCTGAGTGGCCACTCGATCGCGGATTTTAAAACTGATGGTCGGGCGTGTACATGACCGCACACACGCCTATGAATGTCAGAGGGCATGTAAACAGCAACACAAATATTCACTCGCTTTAACACTAACGTGGGGTCACAGAACTACAATAGAGAAGCAAATGCCACCGCAGGCCCACAAAGTGCTTTTCATGTAACTGGTAAACAAACATAAGTGTAATTTAATCTTTTTTTTTTTCATTCTATCGTTCAGTTCAATAAAGGAGTTGTTAAACACAGTGCAGCCTCCACATGAGCAGGAAATCGTTTTGGTATAATAAAACAGCAATAAGTCACTCTTGTTGTAAAAATGAAAAACACTGACTGCTGCTTTTCAATAACATGTGCTCACAGAGTTTATTAAAGATGCCATTTCTGAATTGGCCAGTCAGTGAAAATGTCTGGTTTTCAGTGTGTATTGGCAGTAAGTCTGCATTGATTGTGAGAAGCTGCTGAAACCAAGTTTGAACAAATTTGGCCAAAATGAGAGCTTGAAATTCATCAGTATGGGTTACACAAGGCTTGGTTCACTTGCATTTTGTGAGCCATTGTTCTCCTGGTAAAGCAACTGTCAAAATTGCACTACTGAACTTTGTTAAAACACTGGAACTGTCACTTTATGCAGCTGTTGCCTGCACAGAACTTTGCTTTAAAAAGGTTTCCAATTTGCATTTATTTCAGTGACACGTCAAAGATGCATCTGAAGCTGCTGATGTTGGAAATTATACAAAACAAAACTGGAAATTACGCACATATTTTAAGAAATGAAAGTTTTTTACAGTCATTTTAATGTAGGTACCATCACAATATTAAACACACATTCTGTACTCAGTATTGCTACTGCATGAGCGCTCATTACGGCGCCGAACTCATCTTTGAACTCACCTGTTATTTTGATCTCAACAGCATACCTGTGTTTTATGGCGAGATGTGGCACAGGTGTTGCATTGTCAAAACAAACAGACAAATACCTCACGATGACACAGATGCTGACTCACTGAATGAAAACTATAATAGCGACGCTGCACACTCATGGCGAATGATGTGCCATCATGAGAACGCTGTTTGATGAAAACCCCCAAGCTTAACTGTTAAGCATCATCGAGCTCTTAAGACTTTGCCGACCACATATGAGGTGGATCTATTTAACAGCAAGGAGCAATTTCTAAGAGTATCAGGCCGGTAATTTCCTGTTGCCAGTAGGTGCACTATGGCTATGAATCATATGCCCACCTACTTCTTCCCACTCAAGCAAGGGCACCTTGAGCCAAAACACCAAATCTGCCAACAGACATATAACCACCCGACAAAGTACACAACACAACTTCTGTGGCAGTTCCCTGGTGTCTCCAGGACCACATGTTGCCAAAATCAGACACACACACGCCCACGCACGCAGAAGGTGAAAACAATACCAGCCTCATACTGTTGTGGCTGGCAATAATGCAATTCATGCTCACTGCGATCAACAGCTTTTAAATGCGAAGATATGCATCTCCCATCAATTAAGTGAAACCAAAATCTTTTTAAATAATGATAATCACAATTCCGCAGAAAGTCGACAAATACTTAAAGTGAAGCATCGCTCAGCACTAGTCGTTGTAACTGTGTACTGTGCAGTGGTGTGTAGCAAATTAAAGACTATGGCATTGGAATTAGAATGGCTGGTTCAGCAAAATCATTAACATTATAATAAAAACACCTGCAATATCTCACTACTATAGTATGGTGTGTGCCGCTAACTAAAGGCTCACTGCAAGCACACTGAAGGCTGACAGCTTTTTTTTTTTAATTCCCAGGTTATATAAAGCAATTGTTTGAAGAGCATTTAAATGATAGCTGCTAACGGCATTGAAATATAGTGGTTGAAATGGTCTTTACACAGAGGATGTGTTACCTAGACTGAAAAACATTTGCTGAATTAATTCCTACTATATTGTGTTAAACGTCCATTTAAGGATTTATTAATTTTCTGTTATTGAAGCACTTTGATTTAATCACTGGCTGTCCTTGTTTTCATTTTCTGACAATAATCACACAACAACAAGAGTGTTGTGAGAACACCCTTAAGGTCTATGCAGCTGGTTGAATGGAGGTATTTATAAAGAGATTGGATTTTTGTACTGTTTGACTATTTGGTTTTTTTATGTGCCACACACATGAGCTCACACACACTGCACAAAAACATCTCATTTCCACCCTCCTTCCTCCCTCCATCTGCACGAAACTGTCGGGCCAAGCGGGCAAGGCGCCTGGGCGGGGCGACAGGTCAACAGGGAGCAGGGTGAGCAGCGAAGGAGAGGAGGCACACATGTGGAAAAAAACACAGGCTGAAACCGGTCCAGAATCAATTTCCATCACCTCTGTGGCAGCTGCTGCCTGGTTAGGAGATGTGAAGGAGGAGCTGAACCACAGCGACCATGGCGTTACGGAGCAGAGGACCAGCTACCGTCAAAGAACGTGGAGGAAGGCTCGGGTCTGCGTTTGTGGGCGGTTGTGTCTGTGTGTCTGGAGGGCTGTTCCGGGGCAGGAACTTACCTCTGCAGATGGTGCCGTTGCCCACGTAGCCCGGCTTGCAGGTACACAGGTGTCCTCTGATGGTGTTGGTGCAGATGGCGTTCTCATCACACAAATTCTGGCCGCTGGCGCACTCATCGTGCTCTGGGGGAGAGATGGAGAGACAGACTCCTCAGTCAGAGTGGTTGTGTGTTTGTTGTGTGAAAGATGGAGAGGTCATTGAAAAAAAAAAAAATAAAAAGCTCATTTCTTTTTCAGCTGCCCAGCCGGAAAAAATGTGAAAATTCCACTGATGAGCGGACAGTCGACAAGCTAGCTGGCTGAGAATATGAGGTCACAGCTGAGCTTTTTGTCTGTCGACGGCCAGCTTCCTGAACACCCAGCACCAGTTCTGCCTGGCAATTTCAAAACGGATGTGAATCGTGAACATGAAGGCGACAACAAAACGATGACAAAGGCACGGTTGCTTTTTATAGCCTTGTTTTACTTTAAAACCACTGTTGGGTTGTAGAGGTGTTAGGAGCAACAGCTGCTACATGCCAGGTGTGCTGACTGATTGCTCAGTATCAGCATCAATTAGCCTAATGATGTTGGCTGAGATACTGCGACTGGTGACACACAAACATCAAGAAATATATCAACACTTAACATTCGCAAAATCATGTAAACAAGATGTGAACAAGCTTCCTAGGCTTTCAGACCACTACCTAGAGAGTTTAGATCTGCTAATGACAAATAGTTGCTTAAAATGTCTCAGCATTTCCCAGTGTCCCGGAATAATAACAGTAAATAGCAAAATATGGACTCCATATTCAAATTGTTACTAAAAACTTTGGGACTATGGCTGCAACAGAGATATCCGATGAGGATTATAAGAACCTTGTTGTTGTATCCCTCCACCAACCCACCAGACTCACATCATGCATGCAGGACTTTGAAGGAATTTAATCAAATGCATTAAGTGTCAAAATGGAAGCTGTCACTATATTGACATGTATGAATCCAGACTTCCACTGGAAATCCAATTTCCGCGTATGAATTCTTGAGTTATGGCCAAAAATGTGTTTCAGCAGGTCGCAGCGACCTTTGACCACCAAATGCTGATCAAGTCACCAATGAGTCCAAGTGGATATCTGCACCAAATTTGAAGAAATTCACTCCAGGAGTCCCTGAGATCAATGGGATGGACAAAAGGTTACGATGACCCTGACCTTTGACCTCTGACCACTGAATTCTAATCAGCTCATCTTTAAGTTCAAGCGGATATTTGTACTGTATTTGAAGAAATTCCCTCCAGTAATCCCTGAGATACCTCATTCATGAGAATGGGATGGACATGAGGTCACAGTGATCTTGACCTTTGACCTCTGACGACCAAATTTTAATTTGCTCCTCTTTGAGCTCGAGTGGATATTTGAACAAAATCTGAAGTAATTCCCTCAAGGCATTCTTGAGATATTGCATTCACAAGAATGGGTTGAACGGACTGAAGCGCCCCCAAAAATTATGCCTCTGACAGAATTGCAGAATATTGCAGAATATTCACACTTAGTTACGAGTAACAGTATAGTTAGTTGCATGGTATGTCTGTATTTACATTTCCGTAGCCACACCATTTTGAGAGGAAAGTGATAATGTTGCAGTTGTACTGGTTCTACCAGGAAACCACCATTTCTGAGTGCTCGATAACAACTGCTTTCAGTCTGAAGCTTGAACAACTAACTGTGTCGGCTTCCCCAGAGCATTACTGTAGAGTAGACTGTGTTATGGACTTACTGTATTACTACAACTGCCTATGTTTTGCTACCACTGAACTTTACCACCATCTACTGGATTTTAAGATGCACTGTATGACATTTATTCCACCATGGTCATTTGACCTTTCTTGCAATGTTAGCAAATAACTTAATTCGGATCCCCTGCAAGCATTTAATGGGTTCTTCCTTGTCCCATGCTACAGCCTTCCACTAAGTTTCATGAAAATCAGGCTGGTAGTTTTTCTGTAATCTTGCAGACAAAGAGACAAACACACCAAAAGCATACCCTCCTTAGCAGATGTATTAACAGAATGTCAACAGAGATAATAAGGAGAAAATGTAAAACATGGCCACATCCAGTCCTACTTGTCCGACCTGTGCCACATAACTTTTACTGCATCCGACCTAGTTATTATAACTCAAAACAATGTAGTAGATAAAGGCAGTTAGCAATGCATGACTTTCCTGTTTGACAGGCTTTGGCTCCAGATGTCTGAAGAGCTGCAAACTGAACCAAGTACACTGCAGAAAGAGCAACGGACGAGTTCTCTACAGCTGACAACAGCGAGCGCACCGTGCAAGCACAATTTTTGCATTTCCCTCCTCATCCTTGAATTGAGAGCAACTCTGTCCTTCATGGTCGGAAAACTGAGTGGCTGTTTTATTATAGAACACAGTGCAAGGTCAGCAATATGAAAATATGACCAGTTTTGTTTCATTCATGTACTGTACATAGTCCTACATGCATGCTCAGGGTCTGTGATTTATATTCTGCTGGGTACCATGAATTGCTGTCTTGATTTGTATATGTTTGCTGTTAGCTGGAGGCCGGAGCGAATAAGGAGTGGGTTTACTGCAGGTATTGCAGGTGGTGAATGATTAACCACCACTCAGAGATCTTCTACTAAACAGTAATTCCATCTCACTGCTCTGATACTTGAATTCAGGGGTGTTCCCGTGTAGCAGCAGAAAAAAAAAAAAACTTTAGCTTTCCAGATGTTTGTTAAATATCCTTGACTTTGACAGTTGGCCACCTCTGCTGAGGACCTTGAACGTTTGTTTTGTTGAGTATCAAAAACTCAATACCTGCAGCCTGAAAGGTGACTCATAACAGTTTGAATTACTTATGAATCTCTGTTTAATAGTGAAAAAAATAAGAAACTACGTCCACAGCATTATCCATTTTTCCACCATGCAATATGTTCATAAAACTCAAACATTTTACAAAGAAGGGCTATTAATCTGACACTAAGATGTCCACCCTTGCCTATGTTTGCTTATATTAATTGGAAATGGCATAAACAGATAACTGTATTTTTATTTGAGTTTTTGGAGCACACTGAGGTTAGGAGTGGACAGCAATTTCATAAATTATGCTGCATTAGTGGTTTGAGAAGTTTAATAAACATTTTGTTTTTTTTATGTGTGAAACTGGTTCACTATTCCATCGTAACTTGTTGTGAATCCTCAGCTTCAATACTCTTGTGTTGGAATGTTCAATAGTGCGTCAGGTGTCAATTAGATTTTATTCTGAAAGAACAAGAAATAATAAAATAAAACATTTAGACACAGTGCTAAAATACGATATCAGTTCATGTGTTATAAACCTACATTTTCCCAAACATGTTGGCAGTTACTCAACTTTCCACAAACCAAGTGAC
Organism: Lutjanus erythropterus; assembly: GCF_056507025.1. Classification (NCBI taxonomy): domain Eukaryota; kingdom Metazoa; phylum Chordata; class Actinopteri; order Lutjaniformes; family Lutjanidae; genus Lutjanus; species Lutjanus erythropterus. Next base: position 6,851,019 of record NC_139317.1, on the reverse strand, counting down.
ACGCATTGAACCTGGCGCCCCTGGGAGCCTGCAGCCTTGGGACATTTTCCAACTTTGATCGCTGGATAGTCCAGCCTTGTCCAAGAATTTTTATAAATGAGGCCCTGCAGTTCAGCTGAACTGCTCCAAACACAAGCTGAAAGGACCTGTGGGTGTAAGATTGAAGCTGCATGCAAATAGCCACACTTTTTTTTTTTTTACTCTCCCATTTTCTTCCAACTTGGGATGTGAAATTGCCTCGGATAACGCCACCGTTGGCCCACAGAGGGCTACAGACGTGACATGTTACAGTCATGATAACTGGCATCTTAAGCTTTCTCTTTTTACCTGCTGGTGCAGCCCAGCATCACAGCAGTTTGTGAAATGTCCATTTTTCCTGAGACTGTCGGCGTGACTTTCAAATTAATAAGGATGAACACAGCATAAACAGAGAGAAAGTCCACACTCTGGAAGAGGACGAGGTGGATGAGAGGGTCAAACACAGGACTTTCCCTCAAGAGACTGGGCTCCAGTTCCCAAATGAGACCAATGCTCAAAAACTGATTGTGTTAAGGAAGTAATTATTTAAACCCAAACCATGATAATTTCAAACTACGACTGTTAAATGTTGCTCAGGAAGCTTTATTTTGAAAATGTAACCAGATATTTACTGTTAATTTGACCACAGAATAGGTTGGGCGAACGGATGATGCCATCTTCCATCCGGATGGCTGAAGATCATCGGCCACTGAGTCCTCTGCCATCATTTGAGGCAGTGAATCCCCTCAGAGTTGCCACAGAGTTGTTGGAGGAGTTCAGTTTTTTAACGTGTGGGAGAGAAATTTAAAAGGAGCTGTTGCTGTTGTTCATTGCACTAAGTCTCCATGTCCCACTTACTATACACTATACACAGGGCTGATCTAGGAGGTGAAGAGTTACGGAGCTAAATCCAGAGACTGCAATCCAAATTTTTTCGTTGCCATGCGCCCGGGCAGAAGACTTGCCCGACACCTACTCTCTCACATGTGCTCCTGGCTGCACCTCTGCTCTCCTTGTCGGCTCTGTTCTTCACTCCTTTCTTCTCAAAACATTTTCATCTTTTGCCCCTCTTTCCTTTTCACCCGCTTTCTCCGTGAGTTTTCACATCTTGTCTCCTATTTTTCTCCTCTATTCTTTCCCTCACTTTCTCTTTCGCTCCTCGCTTTCCAACTCCTTAACTACAGACTTCCACCTCTGTCCTCCTCTGACCAACTCTCCTCCTGGCTCTTCATCACACATTTTTCTCCTCTCTCCTTCTTCCTTAACTTGTACTTTTCACTCCTTTCTCACTGCCCTCATCATCTCTCTCCTCTTGCCCCGTTCCCTCTTCTGCTTTGTGCGCTGCTGTGCCAGGTTTTCTTCTGTCTTTTCCTCCGCACTCTATCACTCATTTTCCCTCTTGGCTCGTTTTCACACTCATCTAATTTTCTTGACTTCTCTTTATCAATATCATCCTCCATCCTCCCTCCTTTATTTTCATCACTTTCTCCTTCATTCCTTTTTCTCAGCATCTTTTTATCATTGTAAACAGACAAAACTGAATTTCACAAACTAAATGAATGGACTTCACATAACTATACGCATATAAAAGCTACGAACCCTCCAGAAATACTATATTAAGCATCTTCATTATGTGTTATATTAAGTGTTACCCCTGAAGATTCACCTGAAATATCATCTGTCTCTTTGCTGGCGGCTGCTGCAGCTGCTGATGTACCACTTCCTGTAGGTGCCGGTGCTGGTGGCTTTTTGAAAAAAACTGCAAATGTCATAGATTATTATAATAAGTCTATGGTCCATACTCAATGACACCCGCAAGTGAGAATGAAGCACTTCTTCCTCAGGGTAGGCTAGGTGAGCTACATGCCTGTTGGCAGCGTATTACTGCCTCTCTGTTAGACTCCAGCAGCACACATTGACACACACAGACACAGACACAGACACACACACACACACACACACACACACACACACACACACACACAAATTACTTATCCAGTGTCATTTTCAAAACAGTCAGGGCTTTTGAGAAAACATTCAGGGCTTGAGCCTAAGTAGCTGCTGCCTAAATCTGCCTCTGGTCACATGCCATTTTGGTAGACATCGCCCGACCCTACCGTGGACTGACAATAACTGTGGATAAGACATTAGTTTGAAAGCTGAGTGTCATGAAAAAATTTAAATTCTTGTCCTAATTTCGTTAGTATTTCACAAACTGCCATGAGGCTGTGGAGAAGGGCATCGTGAGTAAAAAGTTTCCACTAGCTGTTACTTCCTGGACTGTGCAGACACCCCGACCAATCAACAGTCCTGCTGACGTCTTGATTTGTCATTGAAGGAAAAGCGCTGATGTTAATAACAACATTAACAGTGGTTCTGTTCTGTTCTGTACTGTTCTATTCAAGTGTTCCAGTCAGCTGTCAGGGTGTGACAGTGAGCCAGCATGCACAATACCAGGGCCCTGAAACCAAAGCAGCTAAATGGAATTCAGCCATCATCACCTCTGCCAGGTGTAGAAGGGATCATGTGATCAGTCATGTGTGTGTGCATGACAGTGTGTGTGTTCATGTGTGACCTGGAGCTTGTCTGCAACTAATTTCACACACGAGAGGATTGATCAGCTCAAAATGTTTTTGTGTATATTGATGACTGTGTGCAGTTAGATAAAAAAAAAAGATGTAATCAGATTAGAGGTACATTTAATAAAAATGAGGATTATAAGAAGGATTACAGTATTATGATAAAGGGAGATACACTATTATGCACAGTACACACACTGTTGCCACTTATTATTATGGCCTCCAGTGAAAAAATGTGTCACTAGGTGGAAGTCTTGCCATTTTTAGTCTTTAAATCAATTAATCAATCAATCAATAAATAAACTGGGTACAACAAAGGAATGAATAGCAGGATAATAATAAACCATGAAACATTAATTAATGAACAATGAACATAAAAATTTAGTGTATACTTAGTATATATATATGTATATATATATATATTGGACTTTCGGGATTTCTCACAATTTTTTGACATTTTATGGACCAAATAACTAATTAATTAATGAAAAAACAGTCAACAGATAAATTGATAATGAAAATAACCGTTACAAGAAAGACTTGAGAAATATAATACATTTTTCAAGTGAGAAGAAAGAGACAGGATTAATTAATTGATTCATCATTTTGAGTCTTTTCTTTTAATAAAATAAAGCCAAAACTCTTTGACTTCAGCCTCTGAAATGTGAATATTTTCTGCTTTCTTTACTCCTCTCTGACAGTGAACTCAATATTTTTGAGTTGTGGACAAAACAAGACATTTGAGGGTGTCATCTTGAGCTTTGATCAACATTTTTCACAATTTTCTGACATTTCATGGACCAAACAACTAATCAGTCGATTTAATCAATGATGAGAATAATTGTTAGTTGCAGACCTTAATACTTGGATTGGGTTACAAACTACATTTGACAGGTAATTAGTAACTGTATCAGGATACATTTTTAAAGTAACCCTCCCAACCCTACTTGGCAGTGTTGAAGAATATGTCATTAGTTAAAGTGTAAAATAAATGGATCCATCTTTAACCACTTGTGTAAAATCAGGTTGCAGAGGTAATAGTTCCAGCAAGGGACCCCTTTCCCTGGTTAAATTATCCAGCTGTGACTGGGGGATCCCGAGGCGTTCTCAGGCCACAGTGGAGATAAATTCCCTCCATCTAGTCCTCGGTCTGCACCGACGCACCCGGAACACCTCCCTCGGGAGGCGACCAGGTTGCATCCTTACGAGACACCCGAACCACCTCAACCGGCTCCTTTCTACGCAAAGCAGCAGCGGCACTACTCCGAGTCCCTCACGGATGACCGAGCTACTCTGTCCCTCGGGGAGACGCCGGCCAACCTCCTGAGAAAACCCATTTCGGCCGCTTCTGTCCGCCATCTCGTACTTTCGATCATGACCCACCCTTCATGACTGCAGGTGAGAGTGCATCGAGAGCTTTGCCTTCTGTTCGTCACATAGGTAAAGCACTGTAAAGCGAGCACAATACTGTTCCTGCTGCTCCGATTCTCCGGCCCATCTCACGCTCCATTGTCCCCTCACTCAAGAACAAGACCCCAAGATGCATGAACTCCCTCACTTGGGGTAAGGACTCATTCTCTACTCAGAGCAGACAATCCACGCAATGCAATTAATAATAAATGTAATGATCCATAACAGTTACTGTCAAAAACTCTGTATTTAATAATCAAAAAGGAGTTACATCCTAAAATTCTTTACAGGTTGCACTCAGAGGTTGTCTTCCATGAAAACGACATACTCTGAATCCCCTTTTTGAGATGACGGACATGTAAAATATATTCTGCATCCTAACTAATTATGACTCATGAGTTTTCCTTTGATAGTTTATCATGTCATCAACAGTGAACAATAATGACAGATCTCTGTCAGATCTAGTTTCTTCCACGAGTCCACACTTCAGCACTGCCTCCCCCCCGCTGCGACGTGTTAATCGCGCCAGAATCAACATGTTACACATGACATACATGTTCAGCTAATGAGTGCCGCACTGAAACATCCTAATGAGGCTGCTCTGGAGTTGACCTGAGGCCACTGCATCCCCTGCTTTAAGTCGCAGTGTGCTATCAGAGAAAAAGGGAAATCTGATTCATGCATTTTTTAAGAGAACATAATTATACAACATGAAATAATAATTATGGATCCCTCTGATGCTTATAAATATGGGATTAATTGATTTTTGGCAACGTGTTTATTGATTCAAGTCTCGCTGCTGAGCTTATCAAACTGATTTAGCCGCAGTAAATGCATCTTCAATTGGAATGTAACATGATTTTAGATAATTATAAACAATACATTAAAAAGCTGCTATAGATGACGCTGTGGTGGGGATTTACAACAGAGCTGCACAGCTGAAGTATCTTTTTATATCAAACCATGAACTATGTCTTTAAGTGCCAGTCAGGACCTGGCCTGAGGCAGCCTCCACTCACAAGGTACACACTCGCAAAAACACACTCCTCATTAATATGCAAAGGCTTTGGTGGGAGTCATGACTAATACATTCCCTTTAATTAATGAGTGGTGCTCATAAAGCCCCGGAGCAACGAGGAGAAATTATTTAGCTTTTTCTCTTCCCAAGGATTTCCTCCCCACATAGAACCATAAAATGAATGTCAACAGTGCCGGTTGGGTGTGCGAGGGTTTATGTGAAGGGATATGAAAAGTAGGCTACATTAATGGTGGAGTAATAGAGGAAGAGTTACATGATGAAATATTCAGTGTGCTAATGGCTGCGAGATGATGGAGCAGAGCAGCACAACCAAAACACTGATGGCCACGGCTGCTTATTCATGCTGTTTAATGTCCGCTGGCCAATTTGAAATTATAGAGTTGGAAGTATAAACAGACAGACGCAGGCTGAATTGATGGATAATGAGTAAGTGAGAAACTGCCAAACTGGATAGGCAATAAATTCCTCCTCAAATACACTTAAGAGCCCCCTTTTTTTTTCCCAGGCAATGTAATGACCAGTGCAAACAGTGATCTAAGACTTTGGGTTTTTCCTGGATGCTATAAATAACTTGAAAATTTAACATTTCATGTTTTTGATTCTGTCAGCAACGGAAGAGGCCGACAAACTAATTAGCAAGGACTTGCCCGCTAGCCATAACTTTTTAAATCAATCTTGTATTACACCTTTCATACAAGTCAGTGCATGTCACTTTGACATACTGAAACACTGAGGGGGATCTCCTGTAACACGTGGTTGTTTTGGTTGCAGAGAGGCAAAGATCGCTTTAATACAGGGACATCATATATTTCAAATAAAAAGGGAAGAGGAGGAAGATGATCTGGAGGGAAAGAAGCTCCAGCTTGTCTGTGCAGAGCGCAAGAGGAGAGAGCGAGATCCCGAGGTTGTTGTTGCCAGAAGACCTAATTCTCTGAGCGGCATGCATGGGAATGAATTGCAATGCAATATATTTTAATATTTTTACTGCCATTTCCATTATGGTCTGAATGAGTCACAAAATGTGTTGTTATGTGGTTGATAAACAAGGTGAAAAAAAGGGTTTAATACAGTGGAAGATGAAGGACAAGCAAGTTGCTGAAACTACGTTAATCAGCCAGCGGTAGTTGCTCTGTGTCGTCAGCGCTCCTCCATGAAAAGTGACCGCAGATTCTGCTCCTGTTCATGTTTTCTCTCCACGCCCCCATAAATACATCATCTGAGTTTGCTCCGTATATTAATTGTTACTGTGATCGAGCTGTTTTTGGAAACTAAATGCTTTCATTATCATGAAAAAAATAAAATACCAGGTAATAATACAGTTGTAGATCATCACAGAACTTTTCTCTGTCTGTCCTGTGGAGACTTCCTGTCTCATACATTACAAACACTCCAGACAGGTAAGTCCTTGCAGGACCATTTGTGTGTGTTTGAGGGCATCACTACTCTCTATTCTGCTATGGACTGTATAAGAAATCATGTCAGATTCATGTATTTTTGAATGCTGCAGCCACCATAGTGTCTATAGTCAACTGTATGGGTTAAGGGGAATGTTTGGATGATTTGAAGTGGGGTTGTATGAGGTACTTATCGATAGTCAGCATATTACCAACACACCCCCAGTTTGGGGAAACAAAAGGAGTACCGGTATTGGAAGCTAACAAATATGCAGCAAAACATATTTTAGCCATTTAAAAAAAGAGACAGACCTAAAAAAAAAAACAATATCAGTTTAAGTGTTTGCTATACTTAGAATATTTTCACTGCTTTTCTTGCGTGTCAGACCACCTTTTCTGTCAGGAAACACCCATTATATAAGCCAAATATTGCTCTCTCCAAACCAACCAAACTCCATTGGCAAAATCAGTAATTTTACCAAAGTTGCTGGTCCACTGTTGCCTTGATCAGTTACTTTTTTTGTGTCGCTGTGTGACTTCTGTGTTTAAAAGGTTAGTTTGGATTTGCTAAAGTCACACGGTAACACAAACAAACTAGATCGAGATCGAGGCAGCGGTAGACCAGAAACCTGCGCATTTTGTGAATTAAAGTTACTGTTTTTGTCAAAGGAGTCTGGTGGTGGTTCAAAGCAGTGAAAATATTCTAAATATAGTAAAGCTGCAACAATTCATTGATAAATCGATTATTTTAACGGATACAACTATTTTGACAACCAATTAACTGGGAACTGAGGATTTTTTAAAAGAAAAGAAAGTCAAAATTCCCTTATTTCAGCTTCTTAAATGTAAATATTTTTGTTTCTTTACTCCTCTGTGACAGAAAAACTGAATACCCTTTGGTTGCGAGTAAAACAAAACATTTGAGGATGTCATCTTTGGCTTTGGGAAACACTGACCGACATTTTCTGACATTTTAAAACAGTCGATTATGAAAATAATTGTTAGCTGCAGCCCTACAATACGGATGTTTTGCTGCTGATCCTGTCCACAGCAGTATGTGGCTTAGTGACTGCCACTTGTTGCAGGTAATACCCCATACAGCCCCACTTCAAAAAAAATCCAAACTATCCCTTTAAGTCTATTATTATTGGGCAAGAGGCTGTTTGACATTGCAAGTCATTTGGTTAAAAGTTAATTTCAAAAATATTTCATGGACTTAGCCAAAGCCCCAATGGCTCAGAGTGGGACTGCATTTTAATGCACCTCCACACCGGCTCCTAAAATCAGCTGTGGTAGCTGCCGTTCGGTGGGTGGACTGCAAAATAAATTACAGCTCTCGCAGAATAATGAATGGAATGTATGAACCATCAGAGACTGATAAGATTTAACAGTTAGAGTTTCGAGGAGGGATTTTTTTTTTCACTATAATACAATAACCTGACGCGGTGATGAATGACAGTGTCACTGGAAAGTTATTACATTGACAGTAGTAAGCCCAGTGATCCTCCCGGAGATAACAACAGCCTCGTCTGAGCCCGCCGCCCGTCTCTGTCAGGTTTGGTCTAATTAGCGATGATTATAGAGTGATGCGGTGTCAGGCCTGGACATGTTGAGGTGACCCCCTGAAGCGCCGGGCTAATGATGTGTAATGACTGATCATCAGCACCACGGACAGCGGCCGTCACACTCAGTGTGGCTTCTGCACCGTCAACGCGGTGGAAAAACACAAGGAGATAAAAGGAGGATCAGAGGGATTTTTTCACAGAACTACTGGGACAAATAATATGTAAGGGTTCCACTGAACCTGCTTCCTGGAAATTATGTCTGCATATTACTAAATTATATTCATAATTATACCATGGGGACAATGTAATTCATGTCTGGATCATATTAAGCGACAGCATTTCTTAGAGCGAATGTACATTTATATAACATGGTGGAGTCACAAGGGTCTACAAAGTGCAGGATTGTAACACCAGACTCCTGCAACAAAAGCACTTTGATTAATTTTAGGGAAAGGCTGTGATGTTTTTGGTTACGTTTAGGCAACAAAAACCCTTCGCTTAAAGGCAAACTATGCAGAATTAAAAAAAAAAAAAAAAAAATTCCTCTCAAACATCATCACCCACGTCTCACCAGAAGACTGTGATGGCGCCTGCATCTGCAGAGACCCCATCCTCTGCCTGTACATTCTTATTTTCTCATTATTTTGCTCTGCTTGGGATGGTTTACCGACTCAAAACGGCCTAGCTGGCGTCCTGAGAATAAGACTCATAACAATCAATAACCTTTCTGCTGCATCTACAAACAGCAGCTGATAAATCCTCTGTGTTCTCTGTTTAATGTTGTTAATTAAAAACTTTCCAATAACATTGTAGTGACTATGGCTGGTTAATGTATTGTAAGATTGCCTGTTTGGATGAAAAACACATGAACTACGTTGTCACTTGACATTTTACTGATGTGTTCAGTATCAACATTTTTGTGACTTGCCAGTTAAATTAATCAACAACATTTCTTTGTTATAATAAAGGGATATTTCATTTCTTTGTGCAAAGACCTTATTTACTGTAAGTAATTCTTTGTTTCCTCACTTTCCCTGCTGTTGCCTTCAGTTGTAAGTGAAACGGTGTCATAAAGCCTCAGGATAAACACTAATTTTCCACCAAAGTTGAAACATTTTCAATGCCAATAGAGGAAACCATTTGCCTCTATTTGCACCACCTAGAGCTAATAATTTGTGTCCACTCGCCTCTTCACACCTACTTTTAATTACGCCGCCTGTAAAATTCACTTCATGCTTAGTCTGAATTTAACAGCAAAATAAAATGTGAGGAACAGCTGTTGGAAAGTAACTAACTCAAATACTGTAGGTACTTGTACTTTGAGTATTTCTGCTGTTATACTTCTACTCCACTACATTTCAGGGGGAAATATTGTACTTTTCGCTCCACCACATTTATATGACTGCTGTCACTTTTCACTGAAAACAGAAATACACTGTTAAAGATTAAAGCAGTGTTGTCCAGCCCCGTTGACTCGTGACCCCTCACCAATAGAAGTGTGTGTGTGTGTGTGTGTGTGTGTGTGTGTGTGTGTGTGTGTGTGTGTAATCATCTGACACTGTCTCATTTAAATAAATGTTTGAGACACAAAGAGGAACAGTTACCCAATATTTCATAGAGTTAAGATTTAAGAGAAGTCCACAAGTGAATAAATTAAAGATTTGCAGACAGAACATTTTCTTCTTTCCTCTCCTGTTAATAATCTCAAGACCCCTCTGATTTATCTTGTGACCCATAGAGAGGCCCTGACCATTAACTTTCGGAAACACTAGACTTTCCAAATGTATATAAAGTAGATGAAACTATAGCTTCACTTCCTCCAGCTACAATAACTTTAACTTTTAAAACTTTAACTGCATTTTGCTGATAAGATGTCTTCATTTTTACTTAGGTAGAATTTTAAATGACTTTTACTTGCAATGGAGTATTTTCATATTGCAGTATTAAAGATTTTCCTTAAGTGGGTGCTTCTACTACAGTCAGGAAGTAGGTAATGGGAAATATTGTACACAGTCTTATTTGGAACATTTCCAAAGTGCAAAACAGGAGACGATACACAGGGGTACTGAAATGAAGATAACACGTTCTGCCTTCTGCAGAACCACAACTTTTTCTACCCTCTTCATCAAACAGTCAACTCTGCTTTCTTTTAGCAATGACAACAAGTTTTCCTAAATCTTAACCAACCTGTTTTAGTTGCATCAACCTAAAGAAACCCTAACAGCAGAGTTGCCAGATCAGAAAACAGTAATGGGAATAGTTTTGGAATGCAATGATAACCTGTTTCGCAGAATTCAACTTTTATATCATCGCTGTCCTGTGAACGGTTTATCTCTTTTTGAATTTCTCGATAAAACTGAAGAAGGAAGCGCTCCTTTATGAGGTGAGAGATCTCCCCCATTCCTTAAGCCAAACAAACCATTTACAAAACCACTGCGCTGAAGAATGCATGGCTACAAAGCTGAAAACGTTGCTCCTACAAAGTCAATATTTTGGTCATAAGTGGCTTTCACTAGACGGCAACAATATATTTTACACCTTTTCCAAACGCTCTCTCTTTTACATTCCTTTGCACTTCTGTCTGTGATTTACGGCTCTTCACTTCTACTTCACCCGTCATGCCAACAATCTTATCATTTCAGCTTCCTGCACCATTGTTCTCACACTGGATAAGACAGGAAACTAAATGCCTCAAATATTTATAGAAACGTAAATCAATTAATGTGTAGCTTAAGTAGCTCTGACAGTGTTTAATTCAGTGTGAGTGCTGAGGATCAAACCAATAATTTCTAACATTGTGTGAGCACCTTATAATATGTTAAAATGAGAATGTCATACGAGATTATCATTACTTTAAAAATGAGGGGGTTGTAATTAGTATAAAACAACCAGATCCTTTTTGTTTACATCTCACTAAACATACTGAAGCTTATCATTACACACAGCAGGGTTTTTGCTTTAACTGTAGAAAAACATGCGCTGATTAAAAGTATCAGAGGACCACTGAGTGATTTGTCGCTCGTGGGTATGGAGGACCTTATCATCAGCTACCTTACAGCCAGACACAATAGATTGTTTAGCCCCAATTTTATGTGTTTGAAAGGGATCATTTTGCATTAAATCTGCCGCGTCAGTCACGCCACAAAACATTAACATTACATTTTACACGTGGCTCAACCATTTTCATCTGCTACGACTGTAAATTAAAGCCTATTGGGTTTTGAATTTTGATTTCTGAAATTTTAAACTCTAACAATTATTGATTCACCCAAAATATATATACATATATATATATATATATATACACATACATATACATATATATATATATATATATATATATATATATATATATACATATATATATATATATATATATATATATATACATATATATATATATATATATACGAATTGTTAGATTAATGACTGCATTCAGCTTGTTTGTGTGTAGTGTGCCAACACAGTCACAGAGATCACTCTGAAGGGCCAGACTGGATTGTGAGAGACACTTTTGCCAGCTACCGTTTGTGAACTTTGGTCCTCCTCCACACCAAGGACAAGATAACGAGTCACATAACGGTATACAGCCTGCATCAAACTTTATCTGTAATGTCCAAACTCATTCTATCATTTTTTAACAGAGTTGTGATAAAACTTTTCCAGAAGAAGTGAATGGCAAAAAAAAGCTATTACTTCACAAGAGAGATGAACAAAACAACATTACATCGTTTAAGTCCATTTTTTCCTGACACCAAAGAAAGGACAACTAAAATGACTGTTATGTGTCTTTGCATAAAGAACTTTGGAATAACGTAGCATGTGGTTATTTCTGCAGTCCAGCCAACTTACTGTCATTGGTCCAGAGCCTTCTAAAGCTCTTTCTCCGCACTAACAGTCTCTTTCACTGCCAGTTATTACTGCAGCGGCAGGAACGCCACACAGCATGTTATTCTTTTATACGCTTTTGTTGTTGTTGAATTGGTGTCATTTACACTGGGGACGCTGGTGACATGTCACCACCACTTTTTGCAATGGCCAATTTTGTTCCCATCACTTTCTAAGTGTAATCTGTTTAAAAAAAGTGCTTAAAAATAGCAACAAAAAATGAGAATGATTTGAGAACAGACAGTAGTACAGTAGATGTGATATTAGCATTGTTGGGCTGACTGACATGGTGCCGCAGCTGCTGTGATGGATGACTGTCACCAGTGTTGTCAGTGTCGTTTTGCGCTTTATGACTTTTTCATACTGTGGACTCAGTGGTAACCTAGACCAGGGGTTCTCAGCCTGGGGGTCGGGACCCCCAAGGGAGTCGCAAGATAATTTCGGGGGTTGCCAGGTGGTTGAGAAGAATTAAATAAAATATTGTAACAAGTAGGCTTGGTTGGTATCAAGGTATTCTTGTATACCAGGGTGTTTGGGAATCCCGAAGGTATGATTTTCAATACTGTTATTGTGAATAAAGTTATCTTAAACATAGAAGTTGCTGTTATTTACATTGATGGAAAATCTATCTATATCTATATCTACATACCTATATATATATACATATATATAGATATGTATATAGAAAATGAAATAAGGAACTCAGCCAACAGAGGAGTTATTTGGAGTTAGAAAAGAAATAATTGGCTTGTCATTTCTATTCTACAACCTAGGTCTCCTTGCTAATTAATTCAACATAACTATATATGGAATGATGAAAATATCACTATATAATACTTTATTTTGACTTGACTGCTTCCAACTATAAAAGCAGTCTAATAGCCACATGATCCATCTGTAAATCATCTCCGTTTAGACAAATGACGCGCTGGTATACACGGCAACAAGTGTCCTTGGGTCCTTTAGTAAGAATCTATGTATTCATTAAACTATGGGCATAATTTGTACATTTGACATAAAGTATTGTAAGCTATACAATGTCATACATGCTACAATGGCCTCTATCAACAGCTTTTAATGATTTGTTTTTTCACACAAATACAAAAAAATAAATATCATATACTGTTTACCCAGATGATGGTATGAAAAAAATAGATGCTGTCCAAACCTAGTGGCAAGTAGCATGAAAAGTGAAGCTAGGCTAAAGAAATATTACAACCTCACTGATGGTTAAAACTAAACACCAGCACGAAAAAAATGACAATTACATTTCCATTAGGGCTGCACAATCAGTCGCAATATTATCAGCTGCAGAGATGCCCTACCTAAAACATATTCTTCTCCAGTTGAAAGAAAACATGTTTGTTTGGTGCAAATCTCAACAAATACCACCTTTTCACAATTTTAATAGTGTTTTTTTTTAGCAGGAAAAAATTTAATTGTGATGCAAAAATCATTATACTCACTAACTGTATTGCAATTGCAATTTAAGTCAAAATAATTTGCATTTTGTGGCATAAAATAGCAAACTTTTTCTGGGAGGTTGTGACTCGAAAAGGTCTGGGCTATACCCTTCTGATGTGTTGTTAAGCACTTTTCTTTTTTTTTTTTTTTTTACCCAAACCCTCCCTCTTTATCAGCTTTGACCTCTTCCTGACCTCCCCATTACATGCCCAAAATTGCATGTGCTGATGCTGAAAGTCTGTTTTTTCTCATCTGAGGCGTACGTCCCCAACACCTGTCAACACAAAAGGACGTCCTCAGTTTGATGGCTATTTACACTCTGGAAAATTTATTTTTCTCTTCCTTCTATGATGACACATATTTTACTCAAAGTGGAATGACGATGTCGATTCATATTGTTTTTCATGCCACAGACAAAAAAAATCTAAAGTTGTGTTTTTTGTGCAAAAGAATGTTGTCCGCTTTTCTGTTATTTTTTCTGCACACAGAACCTATTTTGTTAACAGCCTCTAAAACGTAACAAAAGCGACAGGCTGGGTGTGTATTAGAGGATCTAGGAGTAAAACCAACACCTCATGATTCACTTTTACTTTGCTTAATAAATTTCTAAAACATGTCCTCATCTCTTAAGCTCCTATCGCCGTCTCATTCAATAATGTCAAGCAGAACACTTCAGTAATGTGAAATTTAATGGCCAGTGACAAGGCCATAAAAAGAATAGAGCACGGCAGGATTTTTGAAGGGTTTTTTCCCTCTCTTTTTTTTTTTTTTTTAAAAAGAACGCAAAGTCGTCATGCTCACTTTCTGCCCCGGTGTTGCTGCTCACCTTGACGTGTTGTGAACTCAGCAGAGATGTGTCCCGTGTCACAGGGGAAAATATATTGATTCCCTGTCATAGCATTTAGCCTGAAGGACATGGATTTCCTTAAAATTAGTTAGAAAAAAAACGTCTGATTTTCCTGCAGTAATCCACCTGGAGTTCAGGAGGCTGTTTTCTTTTGACCCACCAGTAAATTAATTCCACCTTACACAGTTGCTTCTCAATACTGCATGCATGTGGGCTCACAAGGAAGGAGATTTTATTATGAAGATTTTATGAAGACAAAATTGGGCTAAAAGGGCTCCTTGCATAGGGCAGTGTGGAATTAGAGACTTTATGTCTTACAATGACTTTTTAAGACTGCTCATTTATCAGTCCTTTTACAATGCAGATGTACTTCCATTTGCCCTCATCCGTTACTTTTCACAGTATAATTTATGTCAACATTGAACTAAGGCACTGAGGTAAAGAAGCTAAAGTTCCAAGTGTCATGTAAATATTGTAAAGAGGGTATAGTATGCAAGAGTAAGACAAGAGACAACTTTCCCTTAACTTTAAACAAATAGTTTATGTTGTCTTAACCCAACCAGAATCCTTACTTCCATTAACAGGTTAGCAACTGTCAGTGTTTCTAACGTTAGCAGGTGGTCTGTGTAACTAATGTTAATGGTTGGTCTGTGTAGCTAACATTAGTGGTTGGTCTGTGTCACCAACGTTAACGTTGGTCACTTAGCTGTTGGTCTTTGTAGATTAGTGGTTGGTCAGTGTAGCTAACAGTTATGGTTGGACTGTGTCGCTAACGTTAATGTTGGTCTGTGTGGCTACGCTTAGCTGTTGGTCTGTGTAGCAATTATAATGTTGAAATTTTCACCCAGTGAAGCACTTTTTTACTAGAGGCCGAGATAATGAACTGACTGTACGATTAGTTTTACTCAGGACAGAGTGGCGCTGTGAGACTGTGTGAAGTTTTGTAATGTATGCATGGAAGTATACAATTCTTTATTTTGAAATTGTAATAATTTTAATAATGACGATTTTTACTCACGTACTTTGTATCCGTAATCTGATTACTCCCTTTTTTGTATCCTAATCACGTAATCCTGTTACATGTAATATGTTACTCCCCAAAGTCTGCTCCTAAGAGTAAATAAATAAGGAATAAAAGAGACACCAGAAGAGAAATCTGTATGGCTGCTGAGGAAGTAAATGTGTTACAGTCACATGCTATTATTTAAACAAAGCACTAAAGACCTAGCACTTTAAAACACAAGTGCTTCTCGTTATGCTGCAAATATGTTCATCATGAATAACAGTCACTTCTTCAGTGGCATTAGCGTTCGCTTTGCTTTATAGTGTCCTGACCACCCAGTTCCTCCCTGTGTGTAGCTGCAGCACAGAGCTGATAATGCAATTCATTTACTTCCCAATGAAATATACAGCTCTCGGCAATAAAGATGCTTAGGCTGCAATTCACATTAATGAAAGCATGTTCCATTAATGTGCTCTGTTAGTAAACATCCATCCCTATAGCCACAGTGCATATATTATTCCACAGAAAGCCCTGTATATTCAGTCAGGGGAGCAGAAAGACAATGTATCAAAGAAAAAGATGAGACAAAGCTTAAAGAAAAGCAGCGTAACGTGACAGGACAGACATCACTCTGGATGGTTGTACAGACTGCTGACAAGCAGGAAGAAACACTCCTTACATCAAACCGTTACGGGGAAGCTAAATATAAACAGCGGCGTCTCAGAGCCAATTACACATGGATGAAAGTGAGGACTAAGGAAAACTTATCTGACTCCTTCCCAAACGGTGTTTGATGGGGTTATTAAATTGGCTGGTGCCGAGCCGGCCTGATGGCGTGACCTCCATTTTTGAAGAGTTAATGTACACAGGGAGGGTTGCCAAGGTTTCCGGGCCTGTCACACCTGAGCGCCACATTCATTATATGTATAATTGGAATTGGATTTGATCAAATTTTCATTAAACATATAATGTGTCTTGGGTTAGGTCTTTCCCAATGCTAGAATTTTGAAGAATATATGTAGCAACTGATGCATGAAATTAATGGCAGCTTCTTTTGGTCAGTCATATACGACCGAGACAATCAACAGCAGGTTGATAAGGAAGTAAAAAAAGTCACGTATTGATCTGTAGGGTTCAGCTGAGGATAAAGGAGAAATATACATGA
Organism: Lutjanus erythropterus; assembly: GCF_056507025.1. Classification (NCBI taxonomy): domain Eukaryota; kingdom Metazoa; phylum Chordata; class Actinopteri; order Lutjaniformes; family Lutjanidae; genus Lutjanus; species Lutjanus erythropterus. The sequence continues at coordinate 6,834,647 of NC_139317.1, read as the reverse complement.
GCAGATCAAAGGCAGCAGCATGTAATGTGTCTGCTGTACAAATAAAGGATCAGTCGGCTTAAAGCAGTTTTTGGGTTGTTTGAAACTCAAACATTCAAGTTTATCTAAAGAGGAAAAGTAAATTATCTCATCAAAGATTTTAGGTTTATTTCAAAACTAAGAGTTTTCTTTTCTTTTCTTTTTTTTTTACAGTATAGACAGGAATGGTTAATGTATGTGATTTTACAATAATGTCAGACAGGTCATCGCTTTATTTAAAGGGCAACAAACATGATAAAGTAATGAAGAATTAATGCTGTTAGTCACAGTTACAACACTTGGAAAACAACAGAATATGTGAGCCTCGCTGTGATTGGTCAGTTTTTCCCTCCATGTCCATTAACTGCAGACTTACCTATAACAAAGACATGAACATTATTGATAATTCAAAAGTCATGATGATCGAAATACCTTAGCTGTTGCATTAATTAACTTATTGTTGTTGCATTACGTCATAAATGACAAATTATTGATTCATGGACATTTGTGATAATTCATGAAGTCTGGCATGAATGAATTCATGCTTTTTTCTGTGTTTGAATTCATTCGATAATTCATAACATGTAACTAAAAATAACTCACTTAAACCCATTTTAAATAGGAAAGAAAATATCTGAGTTTAAGAAAAATAATTTTCTATTTGTACACCTCCCAACTATCAGCCAGTCAATACCACTATGTTTGTGACAGACTGTATCAGCCAATAATATTCAGTGTCCTGAGTCCACTGAGAGGACTATAAAAGCTGCAACTTGGCAGTAACAGAGTTCTTTAATCTATTTTAGAGTTTCAGTGTCTTCATCCAGTCAAACAGTGTGCAAGGCTAAAGCCTGTAATAGACGAGGAATTCATTTTAAAATGTCTACACTACACTTTATCTCTATAGGCCTGAGCCGAACCTGCTACTGGAATTTATTTACAGGATGCAGCCGAGAGGAAGGACAGACCTTAAACCTCTTATTCCAGCGGTTTAATCTGTAACTGCGGGCCTTATCGGCACCTGCTCCATGCAGAAAACAATTCCTCTAAAACCCAGAAATCATAAGATAAGTACACAACAGGAGTCGGACAGCCATTTCCACAATTACCTATGGCAGACAACTATTATCCTCCGACACATGAAGTCAGAGATCATAATGATCTTCCACAGGGGAAATCACTTGAGCTCTGCTTGTGCTGCACCATAAAGGCTGAGGGTAAACACCAGTATTATCTACACTTTAGCAAAATGGGGTCTAAGCTCAGCACATTGTTAAATAACAATCATGTTTTTTTTTGCTTGAAAATAAATATCTGTTTCTATGAATATGGTCTCCCTCTATCTGTTTTTAAAGAATCACTCCACAAGTCTGATTTCTCTCCTGTGTCCGTGACGTATAAACAGTTGGAAAACGAAGTTTTGCTCAGATAATCCGTGCAATATCTTACCATTTGTGAAAAAAAATCGAGGGGAAAAAAGTTTGGCCAAGTGAAAAACATGCTGAGATACTTTTTTAAGAATGGAGGAAGAAAAATAAAATGCATTGCAGGGTAATTCAAAATATTGCAAGACATGTTGAGAGAGACCACAAAAGTAACCCTCAATGAGAAAAAAATCTTGCCACGATCCTTACAGTGGGCTACACAAAAATACAAATAAACATGTAAAAAGTTTTGCCAGGATCTTTTTTCTTAAATAAAAAAATTTAAATAATTAAATCAAATAAAAATAAATAAATCTGTTAAAGCAAATGAAGAAAAATTTTGGCAGGTGAAAAATTCAGGAAAAACTAAGTGTTATTGTACAGGAGTCACAGCTGTTCGATCATAAAGACAGAAATTACAGAAGCACACAGAGTAAAAAGTGTAGCCTCAGAGTGAATACGATCAGAGCTGCATGGGGGAATAGCACCACACCTCGCTCTTTAGGCGATGTGATTGCCTCTGAAGTGCTGCATTTTTTTTTTAATTAACAGAAGAAAAATAGAGTTTGTTAGAGTGAGCACTGATAGCAAATTTGGCAAACACCCCCACAATCCCCGAAAGGAAAGTCAGTGCCTGGATTACCAACCAGGCAGAGCAGGAAAGCACCCCGGGGCCCCAGAACACCAGTGGACCTGAAAGCTCCCGGCTCACTGTTTGACAACTGGTTTTTACAAATTGAAAATGTGTTTGGGAATATGCACTACTAAGCACAACATCAACTGACATGATAAGGCCCCAAAGGGTTATTTATTGTCTTTGTTTTGTGCTTGTATACTCTACAGCGCATAATGTATCAGAAATAAATGTGATTCATCAAATTATAACACAGCAAACACAGGTCAGTTTGCATTAATTAAAAAAAAAAAAAGGCAGCGAGGGAAGGACTTGCTGCTGTAACTAATCCATTAACCTGCTGGCTCTTCCCGGACTGGGACCGAACACAGCCTCCGAGACTGATGGAGGTTTGACGACAGGGAATACGGCACGAATGTGGCTCTCTTGCCAGGTTTGGCTCCTGGGATCCCGCGGGGCTGAGTCAGCGGCTAAGTTAGCAGAAACTCGAGGATGAAGCTGAGCTGGCCAGAGGACATCAGAGGGAAAAACAGAATGCATTTTCGTCGTAAAATATGATCCAGTTTCACCCAAATCAGTGGTTAAGTTGTGTTTTTTGTATAAGGTATAAAGCACAGCAACATTAATCAGTGAGTCCTGGCCCCGGGCTGATCGTATGCTCCATGTATCTAGTCACTGAAGCGGTCCACTGTAGAATGCCTGGTGCATAATCTGCTGTGACGGATGCCACTTTCCCAAAAGTGAATAAACTGTAGCCTGTAGCCCATAATGGTAATTTGGGAAACAGAACAAGGCTTGAGGTGGTGAACATCTTGGAAGACACACAGAGGTACTATACTGTTGCTAGCAGGCTAACTAATGAATCTTAACTCTATTGGTTTAGGTTTGCTATCAAAATACAAAGAAACTGATTTTTTTAGGGGGCACAACTGGAGCTCAGTGTTACAATGATGATATGGTGATGATGTTATCTAAAAGGATTAAAAAGGCATTTTTCATTTCACCTTGACTTCAATTTTGTGAAGCTGTTCCAGCTCACAAAATGACAAGTCAAATTAACTCGTTCTTTCTAATTGTAGGAAAACTGAAAACATGCATAAGGAGCGAAAAGAGCCGTGGGTTAATCGTAGGGTTGTCACGATTCTTCAATTCAATTATTAAATGTGACTTTAAGTTTGAAGGTCACCATTCAAATTAATTTTTGATTTTTCTCTAGGACCGACAGCCATGCTGTTGTTAGACCATCAGGTCTCGATTTGTAAAGATCTGCAGATAAAAGCTTTTATGCACTGACAACTGTCATTTAAGTTTTCAAATTCTTCTTAAAAAGTTAAAATAGTTCAGCTACAGGTTTAACGGTAAACTACACCGTGTTGTCCTTGTGTTTTGTTGTTGCTTTGGACATCCGCAGGACATGCACAAGTAGGCAGGGATGGAGAGCAAAAATTTTGCTTTTGACTTTGATCCATTTGCGATTTAACTTATTTCAATGGATTTTTCGATTTGGAATTGAACTTGTGACACCCGTACTTTATTTTTTTTCCCAGGTGGTTGATCCAGCCATGAGAAAGTCCAAAGGAAAGAGATAAAGTAACTGGACCCTCATGGTTTGATTGACAGGTGGTCTCTGGAAAGTGTAGTGTTGAGTGCAAAGCTAAGATAGATAATACTAAAAAAAATACTATTAAAACTACATACAAATGTTTTGAACAACATACAGACAGCAGATGACATCATCCTGGACCAAAGGTGGACTGTCTACTGATGTGAGCCGCATAAATATGATGTGATGACAGCTCTGTGGCGTTTTGAGACAGCGAGGTATAGAATCTCACACTTCCTGCCACCTCTCCTCTTCCCTCCGTCCATCCCGTTTCCCCTGAGCTGCCTGCCTGCTTCCATAGAGGTGAAATCAAGTGGAACCACAATTACCGCAGCCTCCTATTGTTTACTGGGCGCTGTCTTCACAAAGGACAGGCTCCACCGCCAGGCAGGAGAGACAGAGAGAGATGAGGCTGAGGGTGTCCAATGCGAAGGGTGATACACGACGTGTCGTGTTAAAGCTGCAATAGGTTTCATTCCTCTGAGGAGGGAGCTGCTCAGATTGTAATACTGAGGGTAAATTTGTAAGACTGTGTGCTGCCTACAGTGATGAAACGTAAGTTTGTGGGTAGATGAAGCCCATAGAGACACACATACAGTACCGTCTCACACACACACACACACACACACACACACACTCACACTCACACACACACACACACACACACACACACACACACTGGCCTGAAGAGAAGAGGCAGGAACAAACACATTACTGCCATCAGTGACTGTCATCGAACACATTTCTCCTGCAGTCGCTGTGTGTTATGATTGTCACGGTTCAGGTGGCCTCCTTATGGCTGACTGAGGACACCTACGTGATGTCACTGTGTGGTCACTCCTCCCTGAGTGGCAAAAAGTACAATCTGCATTGTGTATTCATGTGGAAAAAATATGGAAAAGCCTTCCAAAATTGTTGTAAGGCTGCAACGACAGACTTTCTACAGACTGACAACGGCAAAGGAGAAGAAAAGTAATGTAATTGAGGCAACATGTAAAAGGCGATCTACAGTGGCTCCAACCTGGACTCTGACTCCAGGAGCAATGAGGCAGGTGTGTACAAGAGGGGCAAAAGCAGGGAGGAACCACAGGGAGGTCAGACATAAGACAGGCAGCAGGGAGCAAGAATATTTTCACATCTAATGTGGTGGATTAACGATTTACCATCAACTAAACCAGAGTTGGTGAATAGCGGAAAAGCAAATCAAGATGTTTGTAGTAACTTTATGTCATCTCTGATGAGTTTGAGGTGTGTTTTATGAACAAGCTTGTCTTAGTTTGGTAAAAGAGAGAAAAGGTGTACAGTTTATTACACACAATAATAAGTACATTTGATTTCTTGACATTTTGTGACTTTAATTTGTTTCTTTTTATTTGACTAAAAAAAATAAGAGAGCTTGTAAAAGTAGCAGCCTTTCCGCTTGTATAGATCTACATGTTATAGCTGAAACTGCAGGGGGAACGGAGCATCACCTGTTGAGGCACAAAATGGCATTACTAGACAGGAGGGACTGGGGCTAACTGGTTAGCATGCTAAGAGCAGAGAGATCTCTGCAACAGTCTTACTGTTTCTCGTTCTCTTGATCATTTTAATTGGACATTGTACACATTGCACCTGTAAAGACTCAATATTATCAAGAATGGGTTCAATTTGTTTAGTCTTGACCAGCTACAAAATACTGTTTACATATTAATGGATCAATGATAATGATAACCAATAATATGACAGTTTTAAGGTGGTCATTCTGCAAAATGAATACATTTTGTAGGTCTTTTTTTTTTTTACATTGAGGAGTTTTGGGTTGGTGAAAAGTCCCAAGGACATACAGGCAGGAGGGCTGCAGATACAGACATCACCACATCCTTCTCATTGGTCATAAGTGATGATTGAAGAGGATTCTGTTTACATATTGTTTTTAAGGTAAATGCTGCAAATTATACCTTTATGTAAAGGACATAAATACTTCCTCCTGCATGGCTAACATGTTTTCTGAACGAAACATGTAATGAAAACTTTAATATAAACTCAAATATCCTTGACCGTGTGTGATTTTGATCAGGCTGACAAACCCTGATCCTGCTGTGCCTGCAGGATGTCTGCTTCACAGACTGCAAGTACATTGAAAACTTGGTAATTTTCAAAACGTCCCGTCACAAAAGTAATCCAGCTGCAACAGACAGCAGACTATACAACTTTAAAAGATGTTGTCTTCCCACCTACAAAGCAGTCTGAAAATCCAACACGGTCAAGTCAGGTCAATTTTATTTATATAGCTCAATATCACAAAACACAATTTGCCTCAGGGGCTTCACAATCTCTACAGTGTTTGTCTTATTTTAGGCAGACCAACCCCAAAAGAGGGTAAGTGTTAAAGGGTTATAATAGCATCAGGAATCTCCAGTATATGCCTTCAGGCTCCGCTCAGCATTCTGTTACTTACCCTTCCCTATATACAGTATATATTTGTCAGGGAACTCAATATCTGGCCACAAATTCAACACCCACAGACCACCAAATGTATGGTACACCATATGGATTGACCATTATTACGAGGAGGTGATACTGCAGAACAAAGTGACATCAATGCATATGTTCCATTATGATTAATGAGCTCCACAGCTCCTCAAACACTGAAGCTAATTTCAGCCTCCAGTATTACTGTACAATCAGAGCGTCTGCAAGAGTTTCATCATTATAGCGGCGAGGCACAAAGACCAAATGCCAGGGCTGCAAGACCATCTAATAAAACAATGATTATAAGTCCAGTGAAATAATATAACACATTTAACTTAAAGGTTAAGGATGATTTTATTTTTATTTTTCGCTAAGTTGTTAACACTAAGAACAGGAACACTGAGAAGTCAGTCAGAGGTCAGTCTAACTACTAAAATACTAAATAGCGCATGATATATAATGAGTGAGCATCTCAAAATAATGAGTTAGTGCAACTTTCTCAAAACAGTAATTGAATACTAATGAGAAAATCTGTCATTATCTTGAGACAAAAAGTCATTATTTTGAGATAGAAAGTCACACTTGCAGATATTACGATAGATAAGTGTTAGAATATTTTTCTTCCTATGCTTCCTTTTGCAGAAAACTACATGTGACTATGTTGTAGTTAGGGGGATCCATGTTATAGTTAAGATAATGGATGAGGTTACTTATAGCAAGGGAAATCTTAGAGAATAAACATGATATTAGCCAGATGTTAAGATGCCTTTAATCTATTTATGCTGTGCTCTCAGAAAAGTTCTTTGTTAGACTTTGTTCATCTTGGATTTTATGTGACCCTGACCCAAAATAAACCGCTGAACGAATCTTCTTGTGTCGTCTCAACCACCACAGAAAACCATCATTATAGTAAGTCATCATTTTAAAAAGGTTTCTCATTATAATGACTTACAGGATTTTTTTTATCACATTAGCTGTAATGACCTTATATAGAGAGACAGTGCATCCAGCAATGTAATGAAGAGGAAACAAGTCTTTAAACTACAACTAGATCTAGCTGTTTGTCGCTGGCAACAGACTTCAGCCTGCAGTATAAACCACAGCACTGTAGAGTAACATCAGATCTCATGAGTAAAGAAAGTTTATATCAAGTTGACACTTCTGTCCACATTTGCATGCTTCCTTTCTTCCTAAGAGCTCACTCTCTGCTTTGAGTTACATAACCTGCTGGTTTTCCAGCTGTTCCTACACCGGTCATGTGCTCAGCGTTTCATTTGATGTCGCTGTGTAGTGTCTAAAAAAACATATTGACAGGAAAGAGAAAGTGGAGAAACTGGCAAAATTAGCTGGGGCATCAAGGCCACTGTGGCGGCAGAGCAGATATGTTTTTGAGCAGCACGGCGGCTACGGTCATCGTGGATGCCACGAAATTCCTGCTAAACTGTCTGTGTGTGTGTCCTGCTTAACGCAGTGGAAACAACATAATTACCAAAAAACCTTTCCAGATCCAGACACAATGAAGAATAACAATACAGATTTCAGCACAACGTACCGATTACAAAGCTAATGTGCAATCGTGTTAGTGTTGTGAAATACGAGCAGCCGCCTCCGTGCACCGTGAACGCTAACTCCGTTTCACATTCATGAAAAGGATCTGAGACCCCTCGAGAAGAAGCGGAAGGGAATCAGGAAGAGGGAAGAGGAGACGGAGAAAGGATTTATCTCTCCCAGCAGATGTAGAGAGCGCTGCTAAGGCTCCCAGTCAGCAGCCAGGACAGTTTACAAGCTGCAAAATAGATTGATTGTCTATGGATCCCTGTCCCTGGGTGGCTGCCAACTGTGAGCTAATTAAAGAACACTTCTCCGGAGAAACACTGAGCAGCAACCAAGCACATCCTATTCACTCTCGAGCAAACATGTTGCTCTTAACCCCTGCAGAGGGAAAAAAAACCCATTTCTGCCAGGTGTCACTGTACTGTCTAAAGAAACAGCTTGTTGCATTGTGTTGTTAAAATAAATACGTGTGACACTGTTTCCATACTTTGGCCTGACATTCAGCAGCGAGAAGGTCAGAGATGTAGCAAAAGCAGGGTATATTTTTAATCTGAATATTAACTGTCATTTTAAAGCCATTATAAAACTGAATGGCTGCAATCACACATCCTTCTTCGATCACTGGCTGATTCTTCCAACCTTTAAAAAGGCAGATGCTGAGGTGTTCCCCAATCAGTTTGCATTCATTTCCCTGCACACTCTAATTTCAGATAACAAAACATGGGTGGCGGTGTCAAAACCGCAGAGCCATGTGGCTGCCAGCTGACAGCAGCAATCATTTTTCAACACATTTAGTAGTGACTGCAAACTAGCATTAGTGAAAACTACCAATGTCAGGTAGGAGGAAAACTGACAAAGAGAGGAGGCAATGTACATCACCGATCCAACTTCTTGACTTTTCTCCTGGGCTATATGAAAAGGTGGAAACTGGTGTAACTGTGCTGGCCTGTCAGCTTTGCATTTCTGTACATGTTGAAGCAGTGTGCATGGGGCTCTATAAGAAAAGCAATACTCGGGTGGCATCCTTTTTTTTGTTGTTGTTGTCTTTCAAAGATGTAAAACACAAACCTACATATGTGGAATGAATTAAACTTTATCTGCTCTGACGTAGGCTGCAAATATTAGCATGTCTGCTAATGTCATATTAGCTAACTAGCTTACTACCTATAACAATTCCCACCAGGGGTTAAATGGAGATGTGTTCTGTTGGGGGATTGAAGAGGAGGAACATGTGGGCGACGCAGCTCTTTCTGGCTAGCTCTCTTAGCTCGGTTAGCTTAGCTTTTATCCTGGCTTTCTCCTGAAGTGATTGTGGCTCAGCTGGTTTGGCTTGGTGACCATCTCAAGGTCCACTGCACTTAATCCCTGCACTTCCTTTTCCCACGTTAAGAAGTGTATTTCTGTTATCTATTATATAAATGCCATATTTCACCATCTGACCAATGTTTGCTGGGAGCTAGCTTTAGCTTCCGTCTTTTTGCATTAAGCATAGCGTTATATCATGTACGCAACTGTTAAGTAATATTTCAGACCATTTTACAGGGTTGTGATTTTAAAATGTGTCATTAAAATGTCAGCTGGAGACAGACTTATTAGCTGACTCAAAGAGTTTAAGCATTAGCTTACATTAGCTAGCTAGGAATCAAATACCCTGTTTTTCAAAAGTTACTGCCAGTTTCAATGTTAAATTGGCCACTCATATCACTGTGAACTGCATACAGTACGAGAATGAAAAGCTTGGCAGACACAGCAACAGTCACGAAGGAGGTTGGGGCTTAGCGAAGGGTCAGTTCACAGCATTCAAATTTCAGTTTTGCATATTAGCATGCTAAACATTTGCTAATTAGCGCTAAACAAAGCTGGAGGGATTGAAATCTAGATATTATAGCAGACTCTATTTAGACAAACATTCCAAACTGATCCTCAGAGAAACACGAATATCTGCAACAAAGTTCATTGAAATTCAGCCAATAGTTGTTTAAACATTTGACCCCACCAAAAATGTCAGTCTGCTGGTGGCACTAAACAAAAGGTCAGAGAATTATGGAAATAATTTGGATTCATGCTCCGGTGAATATGAATATCTGTCCCAAGCTTCAATGCCAACAATATAAGTGTAGATATTTCATTCTGAAGCCCGTACAATATGGCAAAAAACGTCTGAAGAACAACATGAGAATGAAAAGGAAGTGTGCATCCACTGCTACAGCTTCAAGAGAAAATATCCAGCTCACTAGCCACTAGAAAACTGCCCAACAAGCTACAGAACCATCACACATGTTAACTGAATGCATGCACTCTATGTTTTAATAGTGAGTCAGTAATGAGTTTGCGTGTGTGAGGACGTACCGGTGCAGGAGTATTCGTCCACTCTGATGAAGCCTGGCAGACAGTCACAGCGATGGCTGCCGGGCAGGTTGACACACACCGTGTTGGACTGGCAGTAATGCATCTGGGTCGCACACTCATCAATATCTGAGGACAGACAGAGCAGATACAGTGGATTGATAACTCAGCAGATAGTTCTCTAAGGATTCTTCGGGCAGCTGATGAAGCAGGCGGATGAGGCTCATTGAACTGCATCAACACCGTGGCGTTAATCTCAATTCACCTTGTTGCTCACAGTTATTAATTAGAGTGTTGCCCGTCCAAAAATGGTCCAAAAAACGGCCTTTACTCATCGATCACACTGACAAAGAAGGCAACGTTTTCAAAGGATGGTTTCTCCCTGCTTCAACATATAAATTGCAGTGTTGTTTAGTTAGAGCAACAGAAAAGAGTACCTGGCAAAAAAGGGCAAGAAAGAAAGAGAGAGAGAAGAAAAGTCAGAGACTGAGACTGGAGACCAAAATCCACAACAGCCTTCTGTAATTGAGGGTCTCATGTACACAATAGTAAGCATCTAAAAAGTATTAGAAATTAATTTTAATCCCAATTTGAAATATTGTCATTTAAGTTTTTGTACATTCTCCTGATACTGAGTTTGACCTGACTGTGGTAATGCTTGGTAAAATATTCCATGAACCAATCATGAGCAATCCATCAGCTGTCCAGCTCAAATGGGTGCAACAAAAGCTCTACGCCCCTGTCTAGACTGCCTCTCAGTGTCCTAAACCGTTATAATCCAGACTCCTTTGACAAAACAGCTGACCTTGCAGAACACAGGAGATGCAGGTCTGATTTGACCCATAGCAAGTAATGTTGGTTTTTTAATGCAAAAGTACACATTAACGCAAAGTACAGCTGGTGACTTCAGTTCCTAGTTGGAAAATGCTGAAATCAAAGTGGTGAAAATATTCAAAATGTGGTGTACACTTAAATTGATACTGATTTTTTCCTTTTTTAAAGTTTTGCTCCTAACCCTGTTCACAGCAGTACATTGACAGCTACTGCGCTCGTACTCCAGAGAGATGTCAATCAAAATGTGATCTGCCACATTTACACAGTCTTCAGAAAATGTCTAAACAGCAAAAATTGATTTTTGAACTAGGTTTTGTAATATTTATGAACATTTATTTTCACTTAGATTTTCGTGGATGCTTAAAGAGACTTCAATATCATAAGCCATGTTTCTCAGTGACCAGGAACCTTTGAAAAAAATCAGTGTATGCTTCCACTTCAGGGTCTCAGAGGTTATTACTTTCACCCCAACCCCAAAGTACTAGAACTTTTGGGTGGGGCTTCTTGCGCTGAAAATTTCTGATTGGTCCAATATTCTTAGCATTTTATTTCAGCGATCATTTCCAAAGATCTGCAACTGCAAACCATCTTGTTTTTTGTTTGTTGTGGTCTGACACATAAACATGGAGGTACAGAAAAAAAAGCATACAACAGATGGAGCGGCAATGAAATCGTACAGTTGCAAACAAAAAATGTTTAAAAACAGCTCTTGCTTTTTTATGTGTCATCAGACTAATTTGGCTTATCTTTGCAAGTCTTTGCAGAAAAACATGGGCTGAAGAAACCTTTTAGTTACTTTAAAAGTAGTTCCAGGGACTAATATTTCTGGGTAATATGTGTGTAAACACAGCTATATGTGCATTTTTAAGGCTGTAAGAGGAGAGAATGGGGAGAGGACATGAGATGAAAGCAAGGGAAAGAAAAGGAAGCGAGCTGATGAGATAAAGACATATTATAAACTGAAGAGGACAAAGGACGGCAGGTAGAGTGGCATCTTTCCCGACGTCCATATTGTGCCACTAATATGACACATTGCCGCCTCTTTTCGTACACAGAATCTCAACTCTTCCTAATGTAGCTTGAAAGACATTGTATGAGCATTAAAACACGGAGCTCAGGGAGGCATTAGCTGAGCTGGTTGACTGCTGATGAAATGGGATGGGAAACACACAAGGGAGGTGTTATGCAGAAGGGGCCTAAATTTGTGTGTGTGTGTGTGTGTGTGTGTGTGTGTGTGTGTGTGTGTGTGTGTGTGTGTGTGTGTCTGTGTGTGTGCACGTGTATAGCGTATTTATGTGGATGTGAGCAGCAGAAGAGCCAGTTTCCTGAGGCTAACAGGACTTTCCACCACTTAAGGGAGCCTGTACGCTACACTTAAGGGAAGGAGAGAGTGGGGAGAGTATTTCCATATCCTCTCCTTGGATAAATACATTCCAGCTTTGAGGTTTTCAGCTCACACTTTTCCCCTTACAACAGAATGAATTTGTATGAAGTATGTAATTGACTTACATGCAACACCCAGAGGTTTTTTCTCTGCAAATTTCATCCTTGGAGAGTGTACAGTAGGAGTGTTGAATTGCACAATCAAAGAGAGACGGATCGTGTATTCAGGCGTACAAAGCCTTGCCGGCCTTCAGCGTAAAAAGCATTGATCTGCTACATCAAAAACACTGAACTTATTCGAGTGCTTTGAGGCTGCGAAACAGTACCTGAATCCAATCCTCATCTTGTCCTGAAGCGTTGCTCCACCCTGAAAGCTGCTCATTTGATTACTCTTTATTGGCGAGACGCGCCAAACGTTCCTCCAGCCGGATGATGGCCGACCCTGTGATGTCGCTGACACAATGGCTTCAATAATTTAAGCTCAAGGGCTTGGTGCTTTTATCAGCTCTCATTTAAAGTGGGAAAAGCATCTACTGTCAAATCTGACATGTGATGACGCTTTCTGATCTCTGCAGTTCTGAGGTCCTGCATCCCCTGTGTTTGTAACAGTGTGTGTGTGTGTGTGTGTGCCCACGTGTCTGTGTGTGGGTGCATGTCTTCGCCCTCTGCAGCCTCCTCTGGGAGCGTCGTATCAGGTGAGGTCTGCTGACAGAACTGGAACTGTCATTTCACACAGGGGGGAATTCATTTTTCTGGATTTGCCGGTGTCTCTCCCTCCGTCTCCCTCCCTCCTCCTCCTCCTCCTCCTCCTCACTCCCTCCCTGCCTCCCCTCTCTGAGCTCACTTTCTTCATCTCTCTGCTGCTTTATTCATGCTGTGATGTAGGTCAGGGCTGGAGAGGGGAACAGCTAAAAATAAGGCAGGATAGGACTCAGTGCAGGAGCATGTATGTATGCATGTGTGTGTGTGTGTGTTTGTGAGACACTGTGTCTGCCTGGTGTTGAGTGTTTGGATGCTATGAGGCAGAAAGAAAGAAGACTCTTCATATTCTTGTGTTTGTTTGTGTGTTTGTGCGCACGGAGGCGTGCATGAGTGTTTACGCACACTAGCATCTGCCTTACCCCTTACTGTACAGAGGTTAATGGAAACCGCTTTCTATCCAATAGCAATATTGTCTCCTGCTGACTAAAACTCTTTATTTTCTTTGCTCTAATCAACCCAGATTTTGTGTGTGTGTGTGTCTGTGTGTGTGCACATGTGTGTGTCCACATTTTCAGCCATTGCAGCTGATCAGTCTGTTTGCGCAGCTCATTTTTCGGTCTGTTTGAAGCTCACTGGGTGAAGCTGCTGCCTCAGAACGAGAGAAACAAAATTCAGACATAATACCTCACTTCAAAACTATTCACCAGATTCTTTTCTCTTTCTGAAATATTTCTCTTTCTCTTCTTCCCTAATAGGAGACTTTGCCGCTTCGTGATGACGACGACGATGAGACTTTCATAGCCATCTCTCAAAAAAAAAAAAAAAAACAAACAAAAAAAAACCCTCAGATTGTTCATCCATTTTCTTTCCAGGTTTTCAGTTTGTCTGTCACGCAGTGGGGTGCTTTCAGAAACTTGTGAACAGAGGTCTGTGAAATTTGTTTGAAATGGTGTTTGGAAACAGAACAATCGATCTGATTCTGGTGATGACTCAAATCTCAGATATTCATCATTTAACATGGATCAAGGCTTAGCTTTGAAGAAAAAAACTTTAGAACAGACGCTCCCAATTTCAAATGTTATACTTTATATAATACTTAACGAAATATGAAATTGAAGTGTGATTAAAGTGTAATTTTAATGTCTATCAATGAATAATGAATGTCTATCATGAATACAGAATCTGTAGGCAAGGAACAAGAATTTGGTATTGGAAGAGCTCTGGTTTCTGTTTTTTCTCCATTTATATCTGAGTAATAATGACTAATCACATTTGAGCAGGCTTTGGTTCCAACAGTCTGTGTGGAGAGCAAAAGAGGTGAGATGAAATGAGATCTCAAAAAAAGACGTCGTCATCAGACGATAGCCAACGGTTTCTGATAGAGATGCACGGATTTCAATTTTCTTGGCCGATTCTGATTTTTTGAAGGGTCTGACCTGCCGATTTCGATTTTGGCCGATTCCGATTTTCAGTCCTTCTAAGAACTGTACTTGACAGCAAGTCATGGAATCTCATGGGATTTTGTGGGACGTGATTTCACGTGATCTCCTGTGGAAGCAGATGTAAACAAACCGGAGACTGACGCGTTGCAACAGTTTGCTGCAGTAAAACTTTGCCGTGACAAAAACAGATGCAGAAGTTAAACGAGTCTGGATGAGAAAATGTTTGAGGAGACGCATCAACACAGGTTGTTTATTCTTCAGCCAGAACAGGAGGTGAGATTTTAACTGTCCCTCTGCGAACAGCAGTCTGCTGCTGGCTAACATTAGCATGAATGGCTAGAGAGTTTATGGCTGTTCTGCAACATTGTCAGCTGCTCTGTCTCGTTGTAGACTGTCTGTCTTCTCTTTATCCTGCTCTTGGAATCTGTTGCTGACACCAGCTTCAAGCAAGCATGTGTCTGAGTGTGTGTAGCTGTCATCAGCACTGTGTTGATATCACGGTCAGTTTGTCTGCTGCGTGCATGACGTGACCATAGTGCAGAACACACGTGTGACAATGACCGGCACAGAATCGGAAATGTGACGCTGACCGGCCAGTCACCAGTCAGGGCCGGTCACGTGAAAACCAGCCCGATTCCAAGCATTGCCGATTAATTGGTGCAAGTCTAGTTTGTGAGGTCGGTGTAACTGAAGCATCCTGGTGTCCTGTTGTTTATTTCTCATTTAAACCTTTGTTAAACACCCTGACACAAATTGTGTAATAATTGAACGTTTTTGTTTTGAAGAAAAGAACACAGACACAATATATTATTTCCAGCAGAGCACTTTTATATGCCTTAAAATATGCCTGAAGGGTTTTCTAAGAGATCAAAGATAACACAGCACTGTAATCTGTAGTAAATCAACGCATCTGCACCCAGAATAAAACCAAACTGTAACACCCAAGTGGCTCATTTAAGTAAACCGCCCATGGTCTGACAGTTTCACCATTTATTTTGCACAGAATTGGGTTACACAGTGATACAGCTACATGTGCACCTAATGAAAAGAGCTGACCATTAATGTGAACAGTATATGTAGGAATTAATTCAGTTTTTGCAAAATGAACCTTCTAAAACTGCTGCTCCTTCCTTCCTTCCTTCCTGACTTGAGTAGCTATGACACACTGCAACTTCAGTGGACATAAATCTAATAACACAAGTTATTAATTCATGTGCATCATAGAGAAAAGTGCCTCCTGCTAAAGCATCTGTTCTTTGAAAAGGACTTTACCCAACCCATCTTCATCACAGGCACACAAGGTGTATGAGACGCTGACACAAACCCCCTTTAACACATCATGAAATGGTTTGGTACTGCAAAATTACTTGGGTAGGCTTTGGAAAAGACCGTGCTTGGGGTTTCAATAAGTATGTGACGTCACTGAAGTGACCCGCAAGACGAAAGCCACAGGACAACAATAAGTTCATGTACCTTAAAACTTCCATCCAAATGTCATCATCACTCCCGATACAAATCTGTCAAGGCAGATGCCTCATTCGCACATACAGACACATACAGACACATACAGTCAACACTCAGCGATCAACATTCCCCTCTTCTCTGACCCCTCTCTCACTCTCCCTCTCTCCATTTTATTGTGCACAGAAGTTAATCTCACCCAGCAATTACACACCGTGATAATTGAGGCTTGCACAGAGCATGGCTTTCAGTACACAGGCGTACACACACACACACACACACACACACACACACACACACAGCTGTGCTGGAAGAGGGATTGGATATTTCATTCATTTTTTTTCTAACGCAATTGGTACAAACAGCTAATCAGCTTTTTTTTTTTTATTTGATTTCGCTGAAACACAATAAATAACCCAAACAGTTTGAATGAGAAACAAATAATTTCCCAACAATAGGCACTTTCACGCAAATCATTATGTCTATATGCAAGTTTCAATCACTGCACAGCAAGTCTGTACAATGCAATCAGGATTTATGACATTACAGCATTAAACAGCACAGCAACAGTCTGGGTTCACTTATCAAAGGGGAACATTTGACTGCAAACAAAGTTGTCTATCTGTATTGGGTTAGTGCTGTCATCCTTTTTTCAGTAACAAGCGATGTTAGCCAGAATTACACTTACACTCCATTACTTCAACAGTTTGGAGGGTCAGCTTGCTTGCTGATGTCTGACTGGGAGTCGGGTCCGAGGATTATCATCAATTTTGTCTCTGTCCGTTCAGTGCATTGACTGGTCTGGAATGTCTTAACTTAGTGCAGGGGCTGCTGGCCTCCTCCGAAAGCTCCAATTATGTTATGTCTTCTCATATCCGACATTCACTTGAGTTTTGCTCAAAGTTGGACTTCTGGGGTGCTGCATGTGCTAAAACACAGCATCTTCATTTTCTTTTTCGTTGTTAAATAAAATAATGCATCATAGAGTTCTGCACGGGGCCAAAAACTCCAGTTCTAGCCCAGCTCTAGCCCAACAAAGTCCGCAATCGTTCAACCTGAACCCAGCCCGAGACTGACATCAGTATCACTTTAAACTCTCTCTGATATGCGTCGTCTCTGATATAAGTGAAGCCACATGACCCAGAAGCAAATAAGGATCCACGGCCTACTTTTCTTTGCACTGCACATGACCAAATGGCATTTCGTTTGCAGTGGTTACGAAGCCAAAACTCTTCCAAAATGCAGCTGAAGCATCAGGAACTTTTACGAATTTGCCACGTTCCAACTCATCCATGGAGCATTTACACAACAAATAATGAGCATGAGCCAGAGCACGGGCCTGATGATGTCAGCATGTCTGTGCTTGCAGTTTAGTTTAGTTAGGTTTAGGCAAAGAAAGGTACTTGGCTAGTTTTGAGAAAAGTTCATGATTTTGACCCACCCATCCACCTCACAGTGACACAAAAGTGATGAAGATGTAGGCATTGCCATTCCAGACAGAGGTTTCCACAAGGAATGTTACAACATAAACTGTTGCTTTCTATAACTATCAACTAGGTATTATAATGACAAATCTTACCAAATTTTCAGCACAGAACAAGACTGATTTAATCCTCTGACTCTAGCCAGGAAGTATGTTAGCCATTTCAGTGCAGTCTTGCACACAGACACTGAAGTTTCTGCCCTGCACTATGATCAGTCATAATTACTACGGCCACTAGAGGCTGCTGCCTAACAATAAATGTAAATATGGGTCAAGATAAGCTGCTTTCTCAGATGTCCTATACAACTGTCTCTCTGGAGGGGAAAGGCTGTTTGTACAGTAGCATATTAACTCTTTCAATGAGTAACTGAGTTAACTGAGAAGATGATTTTAAAGCACAGCCTATATGGTGTGAACCGAAATCCTCACATATGCAGCTGAAACACAATGCAGACTGTAAGTCGGGGCATCAACTGTCACCGACTCCTACTGAAGTAAGAAGAAGGCGGTGTTTTTCAGTGTTGTGTTTCATCTTGAAACAAAAAAGTTCATTGCTTTAGAAATCCGAGAGAAGTTCAGTGATGGTTCACGGTGGGTGCGGCGTGTTTCAGGTGCAAATGTCTGCACATGTAAGATTATATAGCTTAATACCTTTTGCTGTCCTGGCTGAAGACAGAATCTTGATGAGGTCATGAGAGTGCTGACTCTCCCCTCCTTCAATCTTCATAAACGTCCAAACAAACACTTCATTTAATTTTTGCTCTGCTGTCAGTTGATCACACATTCATCCCAATATCTCCGCCCCCACAGGAATCTTGTCTCTCTGGTGCAGATACAGCAAAAGTTTAAATCTTATAAAGGCTTTGATGCTATTACAATGCACAAACACTGCATAGTGTATAGGATCGTCAGTCTCAATTTTGGTCACCTCGCTGTTCTTGTTAAGTGAATTTTGGTTTAGAAACTTCAATTTTTGGCAAACTTTTCTTTTTTCCCGGGGACACTTATTTCCTCTTGTGTGTGTCAGGTGATTGACAGGCAGCTGAGCATAACGTAATGCTGCGCTGATATGAAAACTCTCACTCAGCACAGTGAAATAAAGATAAAAGAAAAAGTTTCTTCTCATTCCTGTGATGGGCTTTTATCCCTGTGTGGATGTTTTCATACTGCGCAAGAACGAAATGGACTCCTCTGAAGGAAGAAGTTAATCTCAGCCAGCAATTACATACCATGATAATTGAGTCTCATACGCAGCTTTTTTTTTGCTTTCAACAACTTCAACTTGCGAAGGAGGAAAGTGAGCTGGGATATCTCCCACCACGCTCCATTATTCCTGTGGCAGCGGGAACTTAAGTCTACTGGCACAAACTTGAAAAGAACTGCGGTATTATCCTTTAATATGGGCTGAGCCACGGAGAGGGCCAAATGATTTTCATGGCAGGGGTTTCATCACCACAGTGAGGATGCGCAGAGGCCTCAGACGTCTGAACTCGATGACTAAACTCTCTTATCTTTCTGTGCTGCAAACAAATCAAACACAAACAACGACGATCAACATGCAGCGCAGGACTACACCTCTCCCTCTGATGCTGCGCGTCCCCTCGTGGAGCTGGAGGAGAAAAAGAACCACTGATGCATTTAATTAGAGAGCCTTTAGCGAGCAGCAGCTCTTATCGCCATCCTTGTCCTTCCAGAAGACGCATACAGAGCAGGAAGTGCTCTGGTTGAGCAGATTAGAGCCCGCTCAGGAACACGCTGTTTGCATTGTCTGTCAGAGTATGGCTGGTGGGTATGGGAGAACTGAACGACGGTGTGGTTCTCTATCAGGAGAAAGAAGCGGTGTGAGCGAGGTGCTTTAATCTACCTGTCACTCCGCAGCTTCAACGAGGAGCTGCCATTCACCGAGCCGCATACTGACAGACTTTGAGACAGACACTCTGAAGGCTGAAACAGTGACAGAGTCCTTCTGTCAGGCAGAGCGGAGCAGTTTACCTAGATGACAGGCGCCGTGTGTGTGCGCGTGCTGGATGTTCGCACAGGTATATTTACTGCAAAGCTTAGAAAAGTACACCTGGGTGCCCACTAACTGAAATAAATCCATATATCAGGCAGAGGGAGGTGGTGCAGCGTGTGCCTCTCCTCACAGTTTAACGGATTACTGCACAGCTGAGGTCTTATTGTTGCTTGTGAAATCCTAAAAGCAAACTGAATTTGTGTTGCCGAAGCAGAGAGGTGTATATCACAGAACAAAGACAATCCACTGTAGCAGACAGTGAAACAAGGCAACATATAGCACAAACTTTTCCTTTTGCAACTGTCGCTGTTTACCTTCCTCCATCACAAAATATATTATTTTAAGTACAAGTAGTAATACCATGCTGTAAGAATATTCTATTACAAGTAAAAATTATTTAATTATGGGTTACCCAGAGTTCAAAGTGACACCCACAAATGTCTTGTTTTACCCGACCCACCTCCAAAATGATTAATTTTACTATAATTTAACCCCTTGATTCCACTGGGAACGTCGGATTTGATCCGTCCTCCACACGTACTTGCCTCTGGATTTTCCCATGAGCTCCTGTTTTTCCTTGCTCTCTCTCTCTGTTTCCTCCAGGGATCACAATTCCCCTGCAGTTCTCCCGACTGCTGATTAATTTTCCCATCTTTTTTTCTGTTACATTGTCACAACCTGTCTCTGACTCTGGGGCGTCCAGCGTGTCTTAGTCTTATACAACTCTAAAGTTCTACCGCTACCACCCAGACAACAACGCAGCTACATCAAACCAGACTTCCCAAGAATTCCCGTTTCTTAAGGAAAGTTGTAAAGGAAAGGACAGGTGCAAAAAATAAGTGAATGAAAGAAAAGTGATGAATGTAAGTTTATGCCAGGGATTTAGGCAAATTCATGTTAGAAGGACAAATTATTCTGTATTCTTTCCTGAGAATTAAAAAAATAATAATAATGCTGTTGCAGTGCACTCATTATTTTGTTATTTTCATTCTTTAAAAGTCACCAGAATGCAGAAAACAGAGTCTCTGAAACTCTCATTCCTGTTTCTATGTTTGAGGTTTCAAGGTTGGCAAGAATGCCTCCATAGCTTTGTTGATTCGGTAACTTTTTGTTTCCTTTATCTTTCCTTTGTGCTTTTACCACAGATAAGTGGGTTATGTAGTTGAATAGTTTCTTTTTTGTCTGTGTCTAATAATTGCAAGTCTGCACAGGGTCTTTTATTTTGAAAATTCACCGGCTGCTCTATACCATTTCTGTGTCTCACTTCCTGCTTGCTCAGTCTCTGTGCAGCTTGACACCATTGCATCCATCAGAAATCTAGTCTAATTGTTCTCTGTGTGTTTTCACATCATATTTTAAAAGTTCTTCATGTGTTTATGTAAAATCTTAATTTGTAAAGTAACCAGTAACTGTAATCATTATGTAATGAAAAAAGTAGAGAGAAAAAGTACAATATTTGCCAAATGATATTTGCTAGATGCTAAAATTTGTACTTAAGTACAGTATGTTAGTAAATTCAACCACTGATGCTTACATACAGAATAATAGTACAAGTGTACAGAATAAACTGTGCAGGTCTTTCAGATCACAGACGTATGATGAGTCATGCACCAGGTCAAAAAGCCAAAGCATTATTCTGCAGGTGGTGTAACACTCTAACACCTACCTACAATATTACTGCGTCAACAGACCTGTCAGAAACTATCCTGTTTCCCACAAACACACAACGTTTGAGTCTAACCTCCCAGAGTCTAGGTTATCGTGACTTACTGCAGTGGCAGTGCAGTGCTGGGGTGTTTGGGGTTAAAGTGACAGTGACTCTCAAATCAAAAATACATATTTTTCCTCTGGCCTGTAGTAGTATTTATTCATCTAGATTGTTTTGGTGCGGGTTGCCGAGTTTTGGAGATATCGACCGCACAGATGTCTGCCTTCTCTCCAGTACAATGGAACTAGATGGCGCTCCAAGTACCAAAAAATTACATTTGAAAAACTCATCAGCACTCAATCAGTCTTTCCTGAAATCACAATCTGGTTGCTCAAAACAATATACAGACTTGTTGTGAGTAGTTTCATAGAGGAACTACTTTATTTACACCCACTGAACCATATCACTGAAGGAAGTGTGCATCTTCTCATGAATGAGAGGCTTGTGCATGTTACAGCATGGGCTGTAATCATTAATGGCGTCCTCCTTGGCTGTATTTTAACGTTAGCATCACCGGGCTAGACAGTACGGTGATACAGCTGGTGGGTGGACTTCGGTAGAAAGAAAGTAGATCAGGGGTGTCAAACTCAGTATCATCCAGGGCCACATCACCATCATGGTTGCCCTCAAATGCGCTGACTGTAAATGTAAGACTACATATCTACTTGTGATCATAAAACAGAATTCCCTCTGCTTTCTGATTCAATTATTAGGGTGTTTTAGTTGTACATTAAAGATTAATAACCATATTCAAGTGTACAAGTATTACACAACTTATTTTTAAAAAGAAAAAAAGAGGAAATTTAAGTGTTCTGACACAGCAAAGAATTATTGTGCAATCTGTATTGCCTTGATTGTGACACGTGATCTAGATGGATAAATAGCACTTCAGTTAAGGGGAAAAATATTGAATTGAGACACTTGACACATCTGAAAAATGCATTTCAACAAAGCTGAAAACATGGCTGCTTGTCTTAGCTCTTTTGGAGATTAGTGTTTGTAATTGGATGGCGCTTTAACCACCACAAGAGTGCCATCTAGTTCCATTATTATTATATTCAAGAAACTTGGCATCTCACACCCAGATAGTCTAGATAGATAACAATACATTTATATAACAGGCTTGCAAGGAGGTGGTCAGGGTGAACAAAAGTGCAGGACTTTTACACCGCAGTCCAGAGTGTGCCTCCAGACACTAAAAGCTAAAATAAAAAGCACTTTGGTCAAGGTAAAGAGATATAGTGATTTTAGAGTGAACTGTCTGAACTGTAATATTGATTTTGTGGTGAACTGCCCCTTTAAGGGGATTAATAGACTAACTATTTTCAATTGCACTGAACCGGACAGACTTGCTCTCAGCCACACTTTAACCTACAATATCAGCCTTCACATGACCACTTCCTTTCCCACTGCTTTGTCCAATAATCCATCAATAATACAAGGTGGCGTAATTGTAGAAATGAACATTGTTATGTTTTCTGGCTGCAAGGAATAATGTTGTCATGATTGTTGCCATACAGATTTGACTTTTCAGAGACCTTAGATTCTAAATATCTTTTCAAACATGGCACTGACTTTTGCAGGTTACTGTTATTTATTGTTTCATGCGTAGGATTGTTTCGCTTATTTTCTTATTTTAATTTTGGGCTCATATTGCATTTGACTGTTTTATTAACACTGTGTGGTGCTACTTATTGTTTTATTGTTGTTTTTGTGTGGATCCCAGGATCCAAGTGAAGGATAAAGACTGGCATTTTGGACCAAAAAAGCAAACTTTGATACAAGAGATCAGTAAACAGGTAGCCACATCCCCTTGCTGTGTGTTTATACCGACTGTGACAGCGCCGATTCAAGCACAAGGTGAAAATAAACACTATAGGCTTATTTCTGTGCAGCTCTGCTTCAAAATTTGATCCAGTCAATTTCTCTTATGTCTTGTCTGAAACCCGTGACGTCTGTCACTACCAACACAGAGGAGATCGGTGCAGTAAATACAGGCAGTGGAGATGAATGTGAGGAAGATGAAGACAGAATTTTGAGTGCCTCCAGCTTTGCCAATTCATACACCTGTGTGCACCTGGCCAACTGCTGCAGACAGCTGCTGTGGTTGTCAAGGCTATAAAGGGGCTTTTCATTGTGTGAACAAATACGTTTTCACCTTCACATTTAGACAAGTGAGTCAACTTTAGGGTAAAAGGAAGAGCTCACCAAAAAATAAAATATTCTCCTCATTTACTCTGCGGGAAACACTTTCCGTGCTCACACCTACGTGCGCAGTTTTCCTGAAGCGTGTTAGCAAATATGCAAACACGCAGACACGGAGGCTCTAACAAACATACAAACTAATCAGAGGCACAGGCTGGGATGCACATATGGGTGGTCCCCCAGCAGACACATGGCCGCATGCACGCAGACACACAAACGCGAAGTAGCTCCAGTGACAGGCTGATAATCAGGAAGTGGTGCAGATGCTGTTGTGTATGAAGATGGGATGAGAAGCCGGGAGGTAAACACAGACTCTGACAGAGAAAAACAGCAACAAACGCTACCAGCAGTCGGGCCGAGCCGAGGACTCATCATTTATTACTACGTTTTTCCTTTGTTTTCAGTCCCATTTTGGACCCATGGTTGTAATCAGAAAAAATATGTTTGACTAGCTCGAAGAAATCAACGTCCCTCTGCTCTTGGACTACAGAAGATGCTGCTTCCATGAGTCATGCACGGGTCTCAAACTTCAACCCAATACTCATCTTGCTGAGCTCAGTCACATTCTAGGCTTGACGGTTACACAGACACTTGAATGAAATGAAAAAATAATTGAAAAATAGTCTGTTTTTTACCAACATTCACTGCTGGTAAGAATGATGTAATGCCACTTTCTTTTTGTGCCCCTGAGATTTCCTAATTCACACTACAAGTTATTGATATGCACTTGAACAAAGGTCCACTGCTCTTGTTTTTTTTTATTGAGGTACTCTCTTGGATGTAGTCAAGCAAATTTCTAATTATATAGGGCCAAATCGTAAGAGTTATCTCAGAGCAATTTTCAAATTGAGCAGTCTAGACAACCCCGCATCCTTGAAATTATGTTTTATGAAATTGTTTTCATAATGATGTTGTGGTGACAGTGTAATTCCTTTCTGGATTGTGTTCACAGACAATGGGCCTCATGCAGGAACGTTTTCCTATTCTTATCTTACATTTCTCTTGCTTTGCATGCTACGTCAGATTGAGCAAACACTAAAGATAACTCTGTGAATGATCTGCATGTGTATATTTGAATGCATGTGCTTGACACCTGCCCCAATAAAACCATATAAGGTTACTCTCCCTGCTCCATATGTCAGGAAGTGTTCAGTCATGAAAATGGCATCAAAGAGTAAAAAGGAGATCAGAGTCCATTTTAACAGTGGCAGCACCGGAATCAAAGCACCTCCTAAAGATAAGAAACAGAGAAATAGAGTGCTGTTAAAGCCGCGTTACTGGAGGGTTGTACTGTCTCTAAAAATAAAGAAGAAATGTCTGGATATGATGATGGCATCAAAGAAAAAGAAGAAACACCTTGCGACAGCAAGGGGCTATCGGTGGCTGCAACAGGAGAAGAGGGTCAAGGGGAGGTTTCCATTACAGAGACAGAGGACAGAATAAGTGATAAATCTACAGCTACCAGTTGGATTGAAAGAGAGAGAGAAACACAGAAGGCATAAAATTCACGTATTTCTCGGGGATGCCTGAAAGAAATGCAAATTCTGCAAGTCTGCAAACTCTGCAGAGATCATCACATCAACACAAAACATTACGTATTGGTGAAAATAACCATTTCATCACCAAATGAGAACTGATAAAACTAGCAACTAACCAAGAAATCAGTACAAAAAAAATGTGCAAGAGTTTTAAACAAAGACAGGCTACACACAGACACATACATACACACACGCACGCACACACACACACACACACACACACACACACACACACACACACACACACACACACACACACACACACACACACACACACACCTACTCAGATTGGTACATTTCAGGTTATTCAAACAAGACAAAATGTAATTCAGTTGACCATTTGATCCGAGCACTAATAGAGCTACCATTATAGGCCCACTCACAACCTTGTAACGGCCTCGGCTTGAAAATCATCATGCATTCCCTCAGGCCAATAGCAGCCAGTTAAAAAGGTGCAGCAAAGCAGTACAGTTTGCATCATGATGTGAAACCAGTGAGTGGCCAGAACACCTGAGGAATTCCATACATTTTAGCTCACAGTTAAATCTCAGAGCTTTGGCATTATGCCAAATCCCCTCACTTCACTGAAAATATTACTGATCTTCTGAAACGATTATAACAATTGTCTGTGGGTGTCTGATCTCCCTCTGACTGGTCAACAGTGTTACAACTCAAGGGATCTTGCAATTGCCTGTGGGCAGCTTACATCATGCTAACAACAACAACAACAACAACAACAACAACAACGACCGTTTTCAACAAGGAAAAATTGAAAAATAACTACAGAAGACATTCACATACATCGTTACTCGCCTGCTGCTCGCTCTCCCTCACTTGCACAAAGCACACACTTACATATGGCTCTATTCCTCAAAGGAGCTACTCTACGCTAATGACAGTATGCTCTAATAAAGTAAAGTAAAATAAAATAAAGTAAAATACAATTATTAAGGCAGTCACCATAAACTGCCATCCTGTGGTTAAATGTTGCTTTGGCACAGTGGCAGGAAAAAATCCATGCCATCACAGACCTAGTGTTTACAAGACTTTTAGTCCAACAATGCAATAAAGACGTCTGCTTTAGCACCAACCTGTCTGCACTGATGAAGCAACAAACTGATTAGAAACATTAAGACCAAGGATTAATTAACCTACATCACCCAGACAAAATGTTCCTCTGCCCATTAATTAATCATATTCTAAATCAATCAGAACCAGACACCATTTCAAAGTATGTTAAATCAGAACTGAAAATAATTGTTGAGAGATAACAAAAATCAAGTCTGCAACTGCTCTCTGACTGGATAAATCCTTAAAAGATTCAGTAACAACTACCAGAAAAAAAAAACTCTCATCCAAAACACAGACAACACTTTCTGACTTGTTGTGTGTATGTTTGTGCACATTGTGTGTGTGTTTTGATTACATCGGTCACCCTGTGTTCCCACCAGATCTACTGTTCTGTTTTGTTTCTGCAGGCACAGCCAGCATGCATTACTATTCTATGAGCTGTATCAGTCCCCACAAACACACACACACATGCACACACACCCTTGATTGTTCCTGTGCCCGGGACTGTGAGTGGGGCAGCTGCAGCAGATGGTTGAATTTAGCTCTTATTGTATCAGGTTGCACACACACACACACACACACACACACACACACACACACACACACACACACACACACACACAGCCAAATTTGTCAGGAAGGTCAGCTACATATTACTTATGCAAGTCCAGATGAGAACTTGTTTCAGATTATTGGCCAGATTCAGCCATTAGTGAACAGTTGCTAGGTAACGGTGATGCCTTGCAGCTAACGACCTGCATGATCTAATTGACATCCCATCAGTCACCATTCACCTTGTAGCTGATAGGAAAAGGGAGGCAATAGAGAGCTAGGCGAGGAGGTGTGAAGCTGTTATTATCCTGACTGTTTCCACCGTGTTTTTGGTTACTATGGTAAATTAATATCTTTTATCCTCCTAGCTCGCTGCACATCATGGGAAGTGACAGAGGAAGACAAAGAGACAGGCTGACGCATTCAAATGGGGACAGAAACGGAAACAGAGGCAGAAATACAAACACAAGAGGGAAAATAAAGATAGAAGCAGAGACGGAGCAAAAAAAAAAAAATAACTGAGATGGAAAAAGATGCAGCATGGACGGAAACTGAAAGAGACAAGAAAACCAGACAGATGAGAATACAGAGACAGAACCCGCGAGACGTCAAAGACACAATGTCGCACTTGTTGTGACTTCATCGATGACAGACGATAATCATTTGACAGGAGAGCCAATATTGGAATATAATGACGACGCAGTGTGGGAGCTCTTAATTAGCTTCATTGTTATTCCCAGCCAGAGGCAGCTGCCACCTGGAGTGGATGCTGATAAAAAACAAACGCTTGTGTTTGAGAGTGCATGTGTACACGTGGATGTCAAATTAGAGTTTTAGGTTGGTATTATTTTTAGTTTGGCGTTCATATTTAATTTGGAGGTGGTGGTGGGTGTTAAAAGATTAGTAATGAGATGAACCGATGAGGTACGAGCCAGGAGGAAAAGAATGATTCCACTTTGTTAGAATGAAAATAAAAGTTAAGGGTAGAATAAATAGAATTTGTCACTTGGTGTTTGTAAAGGCACCAGAAAGACAGTTGATTGTTGAGTTTCAATTCCACGGATGAAAAATACCAACATTTTTGGGTTGGTAAAGAGTCCCGAGCACAGCAAAATAATGAGAAAATAAGAAGGTGCAGACAGAGGGTGGGGTGTTTGCAGACGCAGGCGCTGCCACACACTTCTGGTGGATTGTGGGTGATGATTGAGAGGGACTGTTTTGTATGAGTCCATGCATTGTTTTTTGGGGGAAAATCCTGCATAGTTTGTCTTGAGCTTAACTGATCATTAGTTTGGGATTCTGAGAGTAACTAACTGGAGTCATGTGCTGACAGCAGAGACAGATATTTCAGTCATTTTTTCACTGGTGTAAAAACATCATTACGTGACGCAATTTGAGCTGCAGGGAAAAATGATTGCTTAATTTTCATTTAAAATTAAAATCTGTACAATGGCGAGGTCACACCAACCCAAACGAACTACACCACGGGGGTAAAACCTCAGGGTTAGGTTCAACCATCTTAAACAAAGTTTATGTGAACATGCTGGAAGACAGTTTAACTTTCTAACTACATCAAGTTACACATCAATAGAGGTTAAAGGTGCAGTAAGCGATTTTAGAGATAAATGGAGTCTCATAGAAATGACAATCAACAATCAACAATCTTACTGACATGTGATTGGCCAAAGTTTCCCATCGTGCCTACCCAGCTTTAAATCTGCTCTAATTAATATTTTTCACACCGACAATGGATCAAATGACCACCTGTAACGTGAAAAGGGTCACTCGTAGCGATTTTATGTTAGCGAACTGACATAAAATTGTCACAAGACTCAGCAGTTCCCTTCAGCTCTATGGACAGATGATTTTAGCATCTTTCAGCTCAGTGATTTGTTTTTTAAGGCCTGTATTTTTAGTGTCTAGTCTTGTCACTGTCATCAAAAAAGCCTTAAGGTGTTTTTCTTAAATGAATTGGACTGAACACACATGTGACACCCTGAGAGATTTATCTGTCATTTAATTACTTGCAAGAAGAATTAATCAAGATCGATCAAATCTAAATCACCCATTAGTAGACAACAATCTTCTCATGCTTGGATAATATCAACATATTACAACATATATTACTGAGGAGTTTCATGTCTATATTGACATTGTCGATATTGTCTATTTTATTAGCTACTGACTTCAGGTCAACAATCCCAGTATGTTTTGGTTTTGAGTCAAGTAAAGTAAAATTACTTTTTGTTAATTGAGACTTCAGGGTCTTTTTTTTCTTCAGGATTTTTCACAGACTCTTACATTTTTAATTGAGTTTGTAAATGTTTTTACATGCCCCGCTGCTGCTCTGCCCCATTTTCCTGAAAGGTAGATGTGTCAGCATGGGGCCCAGCGGGAGAAACGGCAAAGTGACAGTGGAGTAGCTGAGGAGAAGGCTGGAAGGAGCAGGTTAGACACACACACAC
This sequence comes from Lutjanus erythropterus, assembly GCF_056507025.1. NCBI lineage: Eukaryota > Metazoa > Chordata > Actinopteri > Lutjaniformes > Lutjanidae > Lutjanus > Lutjanus erythropterus. Next base: position 6,805,756 of record NC_139317.1, on the reverse strand, counting down.
ACACACACACACACACACAGAGTTATTTGTCCCCGTGCCCGGGACTGTTGGGAGGGCAGTGGCAGCAGATGGTCCGCAATAGCTCTCATTGTCTCAGGATGCGGCAACAGGGAGCGAGGCGTGTCCTGTTCGGCCCCGGCCTGGAGACGCCATCGCCACGTCCTGCGTCAGTGTCACAGTCAACCTCTTTGCCATAATTAAGGCCAGCCCCTCTGGTTCCACCTGACAGCAGAGAGCAGCTGGAGGACAGAGGAAGAGGAGGAGAGGTCGAATCCTCCAGGCAAGTGGCAGCTGAGCGGCTCTCATGTTCCAACACGTGCACTAACACACACATACATGTCCTCTGGTCCATCGAACACGGGGAAACTTCCCATATGTTCAATCCCTGACCTCTGACTACATACAACATGGGTCACTTTAACCAAAGCCTCAAAACCCTAAACCGAAATCCTAAACCAATACAGACCTTGAAGTGGAACTCTTGTGGCCACCAGCATGAAATGAGTTCATCAGACAATGAAAAATAAAAATGCTTAATCCTTTGTCTATTAAACTGATACAGAGGTGTTGTTTCTTGTGTGCAGCACATGCTACCAAAGGTCAGTGTCTCTATTGGTGGACAAGGCAGTGCAGGTAAGACGTGAAGGCGCCTGGGGGATAAAGTTTCAGGACTTACTTGTAAAAAGAAAAATGCCTCTGCCCTGAGGGTACTTTGGATTTAGCCCAATGAGAAAGGTAATCTAGCAAACACTGACGGAATTCCGACTGGTCAGAGTAACATAGCATGTTGAGCAAGAGGGCCAGTGGCAGGCTGATTATACTGTCTGTGGTGGCAGAGAGCGACAGTGAATGCATCATGAGAAAAGTAAAAGGTAAGCAGTTAAGTTGTTGGTCTGGCAGTAAATGTACAGTTTAGGTTTGACAGTGAATAAAGGCTGAAGCTCTTTAAGACCAAAGCAGAGCTCCTGAGTGTGTGTTGTTTCCTCAACTGCAGGAGCAGCGTCCCTACAACGATCAGCTCCACCTACACTGTGAGAGTCTACTAACTGCAGTGGAGTAGATTACAGTTGATCCACTTTACACAAGGTTTACATAAATATCACTGGTAAAATGTCAGAAAGGTATGAAAAAATAGATACTGCCCAAACCTACTGGATAACACATTTACAGTCATGATTGTACATATATATTTGTATATTTTCTGTCCTGAATTGTGTAAAAACTGCATGAATGTAAAGTGAGCTAAAGACTAGGTAAGGACACAGTAAGGAACTAATGTAGTGAATGAACTGTCTTGATTTTCTTCAGGGTCAGTATGATAGATTGTGGAGAAAATGATGGGTGCAAAACAGCCACAGCTATTTTTCGACCTTCATCCCAGCTTCATCTAAAATCTCATCTTAATCCTAATCCCCACACATCCCCTTTGAAAAAGTGTTAACCGACCAAAATGAGCTGCTTTGGAGGATTTTCCTCATCATTCAATCCTTAAATGCAACTCTCGCACAAAGTTTAGCAAAGCCTTGGCCTTGGCAAAGCGCTGAGCTGGATTTTGAAAAATCTAAACCCCAACACCGGGGACTTGTTTAGGAGGTAGAAAATGGATCAAAAGCAACAACTGCAACAATGATCCGGACGATCTGACTAATGAGAGCAGCTCCTGTCCTCGTGACAGCTGCATCAAACGCAACCTGTTTCTCTACATTACAGATCTTTTTTACTGTAAGACAAGACATTGACAAGTAAGTTTGGTAAAACACCAGCCTTGCAGGAGGCACCGCATCTGTTTCTGACAACATCCACGCTTGTCATCTGCTCTGCCAGCTGCAAGACAGCCCACTTCCAAACCTTCCAAGAGCGAAGGATGCATCATAATCAGTCCTGGGAAGTTGGCGCATCTAAATCCACCGGTGACCCATGCATAGGAATAACATGTTGTTTAACAGATGCAGACAGTCACATCAAAGTGCTCAGTCCATCATAACTTCTCATTATTTCACAGAGATTAAAGTCTATTGATTTCACAATCTTACCCCTTTGTTACATCTCACTTGTTCTATGATGTAGTATTATCAGTAGATGATAGCAATTGTTTTGACTTTCTATAGATTTTACTGCAATAACTCCGGTTTCAATTGATTTACCTTTTCCTTGGGAGGACAAGAATTTAACTTGATGGGGTTCTGGTTTGCCAACGGCAAGCAGACCACATTTTATTAACCAGATATGTATCAAGATGCAAATTGATATGAGAGGTCCCTTAATACATTTTTATCTCATAAAAGCAACTTCTCCTCAGTTGTTCCTTAATAGATGCATTTCATTTTAGAAAGTGCTCTTCTTAAATCAGTTTTTTTTCTAAATGAAAAGTTAATATTGGCTTCACAGCTCAATCCTGTCTCCTAAAATCCCATTTATATGGTTTTGCCTAATGCGTTTTGGAGGAAATGTAATTACTGCCTGGATTATGTTCACTGGCAACATTTTTCCCATGCTATGAAGTGGTACCTTCTTGTACCACACAAAGTGTTGTAAAGAGGTAGTAGAAGTGGATGGTGGGTTCCAAAATGCAAGATTTGGACACTGGAAACACGTGTCCCACAAGTGGTTAGGTTTATCCAACAGTAGCACACTGTTAAAGGTAAGGTAAGGGTAGGTAATTTCATTCAACTTCATGTTTATGTTGACTTTTCAGCATGTTTAATGAAGATAATGATCAAATTGGTGTAATATTAAAGTAATTCTGGACGGCAGGGTTGCACAGATAATAGACACAAACAATGTAGCCTTCAATTTGTCTCATACATGCTGGGGAGACGGAGGAATATGCAGAAAAACAAGATGAAACTGCAGATCCAGACAGTGCTCACTCTGTTTGTGCTTAATTCAAACAAATCAGATGCAATACAGAAGTTTATATCAAAGTCACAATATTAAGTGTCAATCAAAATATCATATATACTAACAAGAAGCTATCAGATTTAACTGGCTAGCTGATGACTGATGTACACTATGAGGAAAAGGAAAAAAAGTTGACAGAGGTTCTGCTGGTTGCAAAGCTTGCTCAGCTGTTACCAGAGCACAGAGTGAAAAGGGGTGGGGCTTAAGAAGATTCATTGCGACACAAGGGACAGATCATTGAGAATTATCAATATAAAGATTGCTCAATGTAAATACAAAGCATATATGTAATATATGAACCTATAGGGCAGTGCTGCTTAGCCTTGTTTCAGGTTTTTCCCAGTGGCCACAAGTTCAATTATGATACTTTATATGATTAATTTTTGATCCATGGGAGGTTTTTAATTTGTAAAACTTACAGAGCCATGAAAAGCAACCTGGAAGCTAGAAAACCTTAGTGTGTGATCCAGACGAGCAATTCTCATTGGACTGAATGGGTGCCATTTTTGCATCCTGAATCTAGTTCATTACAAAACATCTATGATACAAAGTTTTGCCAAAATTGCAAGAAGGAGGAACATGAGGAACATTATTTTGAGACCTATTTCTCACGGCCAACATTTGTTCCAATTCCTACTTTTTAAAAGTGTGAAAATATGAAAGACAACATTACTGAAGACTTTTATGTATTTGTGGAATTTTTTCATGTTGGTTTAACTACAACGATCTTTTCCTTAAAGTAACCAAATGGTTTGTGTGCTTAAACTGAATCAAACATAAACCATAGTGATGGCAGATCAGTTAACAGTCATATGAATCATTTTGTAGCAGTTTTGATTTTTGAAGCCACAGATAGGTGCATGTTTTTGTTTAGTTTGGAGCATCTGTTGCTTATGTTGTCTGTAAGATTCAACTGTAGCCTCTACTTCTTCTGGGAAAATGTCAATATCCACTTAAATGTAAAAAACTTGTACTTAATCTCACTGCCTCACTCACTGACACGCTCACCTGTGTCTTCACACAGTAGAATCACATATTTTTAAACTATCATTCACGTTAATGTTCATCGTATTTTACAAGGCTCCCCTTAAGATCCATCACGGAGTGGCTGTCTTGTCTTTGTTTCCCCGAAGACAGCTAAAAAGTTACAACCTCTCATCCTGAGGGCGATCCAACTGTCATTTCACACACATTAACTCTGAAAAAGCGAGCTGTTAAGGTTTTTGCATGGGTTTTCATTAACTGCCATGTAACCGTTTCTTCACTCTGCTGCATGTAAAAGTTGAAATTTAATTTGACGGGGCTCTTTACAAATGTCACTTTACAATATAATTTGACTTCTAAGGCGTGATTTTAGAAATGTTTTCTTCATTCAAACTTTCACTTACTCAAACTGCCTCTTTAATATTATGCAAATTCCTTCCCATTTCCTCATTGCAGTCGTTCTACTCATTAATATACCTTGTAATATTGTCACTGATTTACTTCATTTCCCCTTAAATTCTTCTGTGCTTGGAAAACTCGTTGCAATATTCTCTTGAATGAATGAGTGATTACTCAGACAGAGCAGACTTCCTCATGCATAGAGCTAGGCTAATTTATTATCTCAACAGTCCAAAATCAGCCAAAAAAAGCTATAAAAACCTAAAGCAGCAGAAGACTAGCAAATATAAACCTCTATTGAACCACTGTCTGATGAATTTCCTGCTGATCCAACAGAAGTCAATGACAACTGTGTATTCTACTCCTCTCTGTATTCATCAGAGAAAAGTCATGACAGCCAAAACTTTTCTAGTTTTCTAAAGCTCCAACAGCTTTCACAGGATTTGGATTCTCCTGTAACTTTATGTGAACTCTGTAAAACTCATGAATAAAGGTGAGTCACCGGATATGGATGGTCTACCTCGACAGTCTTGTGGCCCCACGTAGGACCTCTTTTGCTGGGAATGCAAAGTGTTCATTCTCAAAAAATAACCAACTAAAACTTCAAGTTATCAACCATCATTACTGAATAGCCTCTAACATCTCAATTGGAACTTTGTACAACTTTTTGCGCCTATGAGGATCAAAAACTGTCTTGATTCAGACGCTTACTTTACTTGTAAACACTTAAGAAAAAAAGCTGCAAGACACTTGACAGACAGAGATGAAAACTGATTTCCAAAGATCTAAGTCTTTCCCTTCTCAGGGCATTCTTGCGAATCTGTGACTAAAAAAAATGTTTGTTTGGGGGAAGAAAATATCCAAAACCAAAACTCATGTATCTTGGAGGCCAATGGAAAAGAATATTTTTACAACATTTCTGTCGTTTAAAAAAGATAGTTGTCTCTAATATTACAGAAGTAAACATCACTTCACATCTTGCTGAAAAATTCTCCAAATCATTTCTTGCTGGTATCTTCAGGTGCCCGTATTTAAATAAAAAAAAAAAAAGGCCAGGAAACCAATTTAATATCACCAATGAAACAGTAAAGGTATGCATACTATCTGATATCTATGGGCCCGTGGGTCTCAGAGCATCCCAAGACATCCAGAAACATTTACATCTACCTGCTGCCTCTTTCAGTTAAGCACAGATGCACACCTGTGGTGTACCATCGAACATGCCTGTCTCTACACATTTCACACATCTCTGAGCAGGCTAAGTGGACAGGTCACAGCAATATGTCCTGTCTTGCTAAAGGTCTCCTCTACGTCTGGGAAAGCGGACCGTTTCTCAAATAGGTCCAATCTAAACTGGAAACACATTTGGCAGAAATGTACTTCTCTAACCATCAAGTCATTCATTTTCATTTCATATATATATGGAACAAATTTCTTGCATATTCATGAAATGAAAGCTATACCATCATCAAACTGCACCCTGTGCACTCAAAATACTTTGGGTCATTATTTCAGATGGGCTGGGGATGCCCAGGGGTGTGGATACCTGGAAGATAGTTTTAGCACGCTGCAAAAGACAATTTCCAAACCAATTCCTTGCTCAGCAGTCTTGTTACTTAATGATTGTAACACCTTGGAACTCTAGTTAGCTGGCTTTTTGTTTTGTTGTGGAGCTTTGGAAGCTCCACAACAAAATTGGTACCCCATGTCTATATAACTTTGTTTCCATGAAAAAATAAAAACTGATGTAAATAAAAGATTCTTATTGTATCAAAGTCAACTTACAAAGATAGGTAATCCATCACCGTATAAAAAAAAAAGTCATGACCTTCACAGTATGCAAGCTAGAAAGACTTTCACACCAAAAGTGTAAGGGAGAAAGGATGTTATAGCAGCTACAATTTTAATGCAGACAAGAATAGCGAGCAAGATAAATTTTGTGCACGTCCTGTACCTACCAAGACTTAACATCTCAAGCATGGCAGAATATATTAGAAAGGAAAAGATATCAAGTTATAAAACGAATATAATTATTACTAACATTAAGATGTAGTCCATAGCTTATTGTACTTAGTTAGCCCCTCTATGCAACTCTTCACTCCTGCAACATTGTGCCAACAGCAGAGAAAAAAGTAGAAAGTAATTAAAAATCATTTAGCGGTGGCTCATTCTCCACTGTAAGAAAAACTCTTACGGCTAAATTCCACCGGGCACTAAGTGTTGTGTTACAGCCGCGTTGTGTTATGGCTGAGCCACATCAGCCATTCTACACAGTGCTTGTGATTCCACCAGCAGCACAGCAGCTTGTCCCAGCAGCAACTCTCTGCTCTGCTCTGCTTCAAAAACACGCCGGGTCCATTTTTGACAGATGCCGTGTCAAGCTGCACAGAGCAGATCAAGCAGACAGGAAGTCTGACACGGAAGAAGCAGAGGGAATCCAGTAATTTTTTCAAAATAAAGCACCCCATGCAGACTTGAGATCATAACCTACGCATCCATGGTTGAAGCACAAAAACCAAGGAAAGTGGACCAAATTACTAAAATGTGAGCAAGTCAATGATCAGGCGGGCAAAACGCTCTGCTGCTCAAAGGCTTCTGATGGGGGTGAACTTCCTCAACAACTTTTTGCATACAGATCCAAATATTCTGGACTGAAATGGTTCAGGACGAATACACATACCATTATATCCCTAGTGCAAAAGAGACAAAAGTTTGTCTTTAAAAGGGACAATTCACCCCAAACTCAAAAATACACATTTTTCCATTGGCCTGTAGTGCTGTTTATCCATTTATATTTTTTTGTGTGTGTGAGTTGAAGAATTTTAGAGATATTGGCTGTAGAGATGTTTGCCTTCTCTTCAGTATATTGGGAATAAATGGCACAACCACCAGTGTCTCTTTCCAAGAATCATGTCCCTTTAAGCCCACTTCAACATGTTAAATGAAAGTGCTGAACAGCAAGATTTTAATGTCAGAAACAGGCATTTAAAACATAATTCTTTTCCCCAAACTGCTTTTGAAATAAATGCTTCTCTCCAGCAACGTGTCAGATATTTTAAAAATGGTTAACAGTGATGTCAACAAGGCATTAATGGTAGCTAATAGGATAAAGTACCAATATGTTCTTTCAATAAAATAACAATTGGTATAGGACAGCTAGTAATTAATGCCAACTGTGCACCTAATTTCAGTATAACAGTAACAACCCCTTTCACTTTCTGCATTTAATTTCTCATTAACTTGTCTCTCTAAGTCCCCAGTATCTTTTCTAGTTTATTCTGAGGTGGCTTGCAGTCTACCTTGGCTCGTCTACCTGTGTCCTCCTACGGGCCACGGCTCAGTCAACCTGCTTGCCCTCCTTCCCCTCCCTGCATGCACTGATGGTATCAGCTCCTGATTCACTGTGGCCGCCTCAACTCTTATAATTGATACAGAATCCCGATGCCCCGAGCAGCTGACATTCAACGCGGTCTGAAGGACAGCTAGGGAAATGAGGAGTGTATAATGGAATAGGCCGCCAGCACAAACAGGAGGAAGAGCCACTTGTAATGTGATCTGCTCCAGCGCTTAAATATCAAGTGCAATTAAATGCCAGTGACGGCGGGACGGAGACAGCTCGAGCTGCATGTGTGTCTGGAAACAAATTTGCTCTCAATCAGCGGTGACATCCTTTATATAGTCAGCTATCATTTACTATGTGTGCGAGTGGAACAGCAGGTCTGCCGTTTCTGCCCTGGCAGGGAGGAAACAGTCTCACTAGATTTTCTGAAATGAGGACAAACTCTGAGAAGCAGATGACATTTTGCGGACACAAATGACGTGCCGATTGTTCCTCCACCATGAGGGGTGACATTAACACGTGTTGGACGCCTTTCGAACTGTCCAACCTTGGGTTGTAGTTTTGGCTGAGTTTAAGATTTCCGTCTAAACTTCCACAGTAGATCCCTCTTGCGTTAAACGCCCAGGCCTGCTGATAAATACAAAACAACTTCAATGTCAACAAACGCAGTAGATGATTAGTTCCATGTTCCCTTGCTCTCTGCCAACTGTCATGTTCTAGATGGTTTGGTAAACAGAACCATTGGAGAAGGCGTCCTTGGAAAAGTTGTGGAAAAGGGTAGGAACTTTCAAAAAATACTTGGCAGCTGATTAGATAAACACTCACTGTCAATCATTGGCTAACCAATAGAATCAACAAACCATCTTTTATATTGAGAAAAGTGCCAATGTTTTCCTTTCGTACCATTTCCCGTCCATCCATCATATTCACTTAGACTCTTTTGATCTCCTTTTTAAAATCCATAATCACTGTCTAAAAATTTAGACACCGTTCAGCCAAAATGTTGCATTCACATAAGTCCCCACTCGACTGGCCTTACTCTGTCGAACTGGTGACATTTGACCAGCCAAGGTCATTGGCTTGTGGGAAATGGTGCTTATACGGGGTCAAAACAGCAAACTTATATCAAAATGTACAACGGTTCTGATAATAACTGATACTAGGAGCATCCATGCTAACCGCTTTAAGAGCTGCTGTTCCTGTTTTCAAACAAGAAGTTGCTAAACTGCACCCATAGCTGCTTTCCACATAGGATGCTGATTGGTCTGAAACACTGGTTTGGCCGTATGTACCTAAATTAAGCCTGGCAAGATGGATTCCTATGTTATCTTGTGAATCCAGCTGTCTCACATGTTAAGCTGTTTGCACCAGTTGAGTCCTTCTGGTCAGAGGTCACTAATAGGCTCGGACACTATAAGGTATTATGGTATACCAGGGTATCAATAGGAAACCCCAACAGTATGATTTTCAAGACGTTGTCCTGCAACATATGTCAGTGAATATCCCACTTCTGAATTTTGAAGCTTTTTTGTGTGTTTAACAGGTGTCTAAGTCTGACTACAGTGTTTGTCACAGACATTAAAGGCCATCATGCTGAGCACTCGTCACTTGATACTGAGTCTCACTGCCGTGGAGTAGTTCGTATTTTGCTTCTTACTCTGGCTACAGTGCTTATTTTCTGCACTAATCCAAATTTCAATGGAAAAAAAAATCCCACTGGCTTTTTGTAGAGGGAACCAGAAAGACACCAACTCCCTGGTTGGTCTACAAAAAAAATGTCATCCCTGCAGCACTCTGTTAGAAGATAAATGGAAACAAATGGAAACCTATCCACTGCTAGGAGGCACTTAAGATAAATATAATGACAGAATCAGGGTTCAGAAGATAAAGGTGCTGTGTTTGTGTCAAAATATTTTTTATAATATTGTGAATTGTTATTTTTATTTATTTTCTCCCTCGCTTTTGTTGCGTCGCTCTTGTTTCTCTGACTCTCTGGCTCTAAACTCTGTCCTCTTAGCCGCTCCAGTCCTTTCCTGTCCTCTGTCCTCAGCCAAAGCAGTGAACTCTTGCCGCCCCCGATGGGAGGGGTTGTCTCTGGGCAGGGCGAGGGGGTGCACTCAGCCATGCACCGGGTCAGCCATTTCGCTCATCTTTTTTTCATGTTCCACAAGTAGTACACTGTTGGACTTTACCTGGGAGCAACAGAGTGGAAGTGTATGAAGCAGTGCATGTTTGTGTGCGTGTGTGTGTGTGTGTGTGTGTGTGTGCACAAGAGTGTGTTTTTGCATGTGTGAAACCTTTGGACAAGGGCACAGAGCTCAGGGGGGCAGACAGAGATTAATGATAGGAGGTGACAACTCTCTTTCAATATTAAGGGAAGAAAGTTCTGTCATTGTGTGGACAGCAGGGGGAAGGGACAGAGAGAGGGACACAGGGAGAGACGGAGCCCCGAAGAGCCACAGGAGAAGCAGAAACTGGCCTTTTACAGTAGTTTTTTTTTTTAATTCCTCGAGATGCAGCATTTAATTAAAGTACCATGATGTCATGTCTGGACTATCCACTGCGCCTGTAACTCAATTCATTCATTTCAGCCATGAAAAATGCCATTTCCTTTGTTGTGTGTGACATTTCTGTATTTGCAGCACATCTCTTTATGCTGAAGTTGTGTTGGAAAAGTGGCAAATCTATGCTATGTTTTCCTTATGTTACTGTGGTTCTCTGAAAGGACCAGTGTGTAGGATTTAGCGGCATATAATGGTAAGCTTGCACACCTCGTCTTGCTTTTCCCTTCCAAGCATGTAGTAGAACCTACGCTGGCCACAAAACATGGAAAAAACATAACAAAACCACAATTATTCTTATTTTCAGGTGACTATACACAAATAAAAACCTACTTATGAATATTATTATCTTTTTTTTCTCCCATATTCTGCTAAAGCTTTCCACAAGTCTTCCACACTGGACCTTTTAGGCTACAGTTTGTCCTCTACTTTCCCATCCATCTCCATTCAGCCCTCATGTTCAATTCACATACGACACCAGTTGACTGGCCTTAATCTGTTGAACTGGTGGCATTCAACCTCAAATTGTGTTTATACATGACCAAAACGGCAATATTATGTCAAAATTTACAGTTCTTTTGTCGACCTACTTGAGTCTGATTTATTATTTTGCAACTGAATGCAGATTCCTCTGTAGAGTGTGATCTAATGTCTTCAGCCATCTCCCTGAAGGAGAAGAGTAACTCTGTGGTTTGAACATGAGGTTTGTCAACGCGCGGCACAGCTGGAAAGAAGGGAATCACACCACTCCGCTGTTAAAAATTCATATAAATAAATCCTTTCGGGGCAAATATGCTGCAGGTAAAACACGAGCTGATAAATTAAAAACTTCTACATGACACAGGTATCTCTTCCCCAAGTTGTGCTTGATCAGAGAAAGAGTAGGACAGCGTTTTGACATCCATCACCACAAACCTGCCAAACGCTCCTAATCACAGTCACTGTTGCTTGTCAGAATAAAGGCTTGTAGTTAAAGTGACTAAAGTCTCCGGTATCCCCTCAAGCAACTCATTTCTTCGCACACTTTCTACCATCCTTCAGTTTGCAGAACTGCTACAAGGATACTTTCACTAATGAAACCTTCAACACATGACAAATATACACTAAACTCCAACATTTACTGTGCTCCTACAGTGCAGATAATGATGAAAGGCTTTTATGGTA